>NW_028301609.1:7613106-7916136 GCF_987345545.1 Pholcus phalangioides
CCAACATTGTTTCAACACTCATGAGTTTTTGTTTTCTCCTTGAAGCATCACTCACAAGTGCGTATGCTATTAATGATAACTGCCTATGCTATTCTCTTACAGTTTGAATTTATTAATCATATAATGTGATACAAATACAAACTGTAAATTTTATGATTGAAATTGCCTTTCCTCTTTACCAACGTGAAATTCTAGATTTACCAATACCCCCTTGTTCAAGAATTATTTCAGTTTTATAATGATCATGCATATGTTTATTGAACATTATTTAAAACTATTTCTTTTTGACACATAGGCAATCGTATATTCGATAACCATGATGCTGTAGAGAAAGCGGTAAATTCAGGTCAATGTTTGTACAAAATTTCTAGCTATACAAGTTTTCCGATGCATGATTTTTACAGGTGAGTCATTGGGATTCTTTTTTAAAAAATCAAAAGTTGACTTATATGAAACAAAAATTTCATAGCAAACCTGCATGCAAGATCTTAATTTTTTATGTTTATAGCTTCTAAATATGTTATAAAATAATCAAATGTGCACATAAAATGAATAGACAGAAACACCTAGTTTTCTTGTAAAAACAAGGAAAAAAGTAGTTTTACTTGAATTGCTCAATTTTATTCAACTAGCAGAAATACCTGTAATTGCCTAGAAAACCCATTGCATAGGGGTACATATGAACAAAGTTAGATAACAGCCAATACATCAGAGCTCCCAATTGCTAACATGTCAAGAATTTCTGTGGGAAAAATACCAATTCACCCATAAACCCAGCAGTAAATGCACTAAGTACAGCAGCCAGTGTTCATAAGCATATCTGAAAATCATTCACAGTTCAGACTAATAAGATAACGGCCATGGCTCAAGTGAATTGTGAGAGAAACTTATCTCTCCAGGCTAGCCAGTATTGGGGGGGGGGGCAGACATCACTGGTGGAAAAATCCCAGTAAATACCCTCAATCTTCATTGGAGGCCTGCTTTTAAGAAAGATGGCGTTTTCTTTAATGTTTTTGTGTCCCTGCCAGAAGCAGTTTTCCCAGCATTCCCCCAATCTATTTTTAAAGCAGACTGTGTGGAAGTTGGTGTGTGTATCGTGTCGATAATGATCAAGTGACAATTCATTTTCTGTGTATCGATTATGACATATAAGTGAAGTGGGAAGATAATAAGTTTGTTGGGGCTTTTGGTAGAACCACTGAGAAATTTCTAAAGGTTTTAGATTTAAAATAAAATAGTTTAATATTCTATCTTTATTTTATAAAATATTGACTATACTCTCTTTTTATGAGATTACAGGTAATTTTTATTCATTTTGTTCATGCTTTTGTAATTGCCACTCTCTCAAAGCCAATACTGCGTATTCATTTGTTGATTCATTCATTAATTTGCAGGTGCCGTACTTGTAACACAACAGATCGGAATGCGATTTGTGTTAACTGCATAAAAACTTGCCACACAGGACATGATGTTGAATTCATAAGGCATGACAGGTAAGTTCTATAAAAGTTGTCTATTAAATGTTATTATTTGAATTTATGTTTTGTTAAATGTTCTTTCTGTTGCATTTTGTTTTTGACTGCATTGTGCAACATTGAAATCACAATATAAAGAGAGAAAAGTTGTGAGGCCATATGGATTGAGTGAATTTTTAGGTTGTGATTCATTAAATTGACACACCATGTTTTTCCCCCTTTTTTTTTTGACCGTGTAATTGACATGATCCTAAGCTTAGACCAGTTGATCTAACTTTTGTCACCCAAGGCTCCCTTGCATTAGTCAACATGTATTCACAGCTCCCAGGAATAGCCTAATAAAGTACTGAATAGGCATATATCAATATCTAAATTTCACACCCCAGTCATAGGTCTATGATGCCTATTTTGAGAACCAAAGGCTTTTATATGTAGACAAAAGCTTTCATTAAAAATTCTGTGGTGTTTGGTCAGAACATAACTCCAAAATCACATTTTTGAGGTATAAGCATTTTCATTGTCATTTAAAAATCAAAAATGAAGCATACACACAAATACAAATATCCTATACCAGCATGCTGTTTAGCCTAGGCACATATTTGTGCATTTATCTCACTTCTAATTAGTTATAATTAGCAAGACTTACTACTAGATCAAAAAGTCATTTTTTGGAGATATGTTCTGACCAAGCACTACAGAATTAGCAACATAGTTTAGTTGCTGTAGAACTGTATGTGTGCACCAGTGTTTGTTGTCACCATTTCAAGATTAACAATGAGTTTTCACTGTTGCAATTGTGGGACAGTGAATTTGCATTCACTTTCAAGTAGTGTTCTAGGTACTGTGCCTTCCGTACACCCTTGCAGTTCTGATATCTGATTGTCATTTTCCTGCGGTTTTTTTTTTTTGTGCACTTTTCACTGCAGTAGAGTGACTGCACCCAACAAGTGCCCTGCTGTTTTAGGCAGTAGCACCTGATGCTCTGGCACTCACAATCTTGCATTTTCAAAAAGTGTTAAATTTTTACTCCCAAGAATAAAAAATAGCCTAGTGTTTATGCTCACAGTTGTTTGCTGTTTGTGTTTCACCACGTTTCATAGATAGATTCAACAGCCATCCATTGCTATTTTGAGATATAGTGATAAGTCAGTGAGTACCCAGTCTGAGTTTATGACTTGTTGTACTGGTAGTTCTGTCAGTATTCATTAAAATTTGCTATTCATCCTGACTGTGTATGCAGTCTGTGGTTTCTCAATATTTTTATTTATCATTAACAGGTTCTTTTGTGACTGTGGTGCCGGAACTCTAAGTAACCAGTGCCAGCTACAGGGAGAGCCCACTCAAGACACTGATACGCTGTATGACTCAGCAGCACCAATGGAATCTCACACATTAATGGTGAACTAGGTAGTCTCTTCCATACTTATGCCCAGCACTTCTGTGCATCAAAAAAAAACTTATTCAAGCGAGCTTTGTGGTACTTGCAGTTTGCAGAGTATCTTCAATTACGGAGAGAGAACTGTTCGACATTAGCTCACTAACACGATGACAATGAGGACGATGCTGCAAATGGCCTCTAGTCACAATCTGATATCCATGGGGAGGCATTTAAATAACAAACGAGCCTATGCCAACACATGGAATGTGTCTAAATCTCTCCTGCCACAATAAAATTGCCAAGCAAATGCCTCCTGCTCTGTGCATATCGAAATGACCCCATTGGGTTAAGTGTGTATGTGGTAAGCTGAGTGAGAGAGAATTTCTTTTCTTCAATTTTTTATATATATTTTTTTTGCGAGTGTGTTTTGAAATATGCGTGCATTTATAAATTGCACGTTCAGCCATACTCTTGCATTGTTAGTGGCATTCTTAAATGTATATAGTTATTCATTATTCCTCTCACTAGTAAATCATTATTTACCTCTGATTGTGTTTCATGATTTTGAATGGTTGAGAGAATTTTCGAGGTGTGAGTGAGTGTGTGGCTATTTAAATTCACAAAAATTTTGTTGTATCCAAACGCAGATATACAGCAAGCCTCTTTTTTGCACTACATGATCTTAGTTAAATTGAACTTCCAGATATATATATGAATTTGTATATTTCATTGAAAATATTTGATTTTCATTATCAAGATTAATCAGCTTCCTGATATTTTTCTTTTCTCCAGTCTTTTTTTTTCTTTTATGCATTTCCAGTGATTATTGTGATTGTATATAACATACCCAGTGAAAATGAAGCATGACAAAAATATTTTCAAACAAATTTTAAAAAATTCTTATGTAATTTTCATATGTAATGTGGTAGTTTTTTTAGGGGAAAATTCTGCAAATTAATCGAAGTGCAGTAACTCCTCCTTATATTGTGCACGCCTGGAAACAAAAGAAAAGCGTGATATAATGTATGACTTTATCTAGGTTCTAATTTTGGTTGCATTTTCAAGAGCAATTGTAATGAAAATATATTTGTGTGAACAAGAAGCTACTCTATTTTCTCATATTCATTATTCATTCATTACCGAAGTGTTTTTTTTTTTTTAATAAGCATGAAGAAGTTTTTTGGTATAAAAACACTTAATAATTTGTTGCAGTTATAAAAATGAATTTGTATTCTGTGTATATAAAAGTAAAAAAATCCTAGATATCTTATGTTCGCTGTATACATTCAGAAAAATGTAATGTTATTCCGGATGAAAAAACTCTTGTTTTCCATATAATGATAGGGATATAATAATATAATTTTCATAAAATGATTTGTTATGAAAAAGACATTCAATATTTTTAGTGCTGTTAATTTGTTTGATTGCTTGAGAATTGATGCATTAACTGTTTTAGTTGATATAAAATCAACTAATTTTTTTTGTTTTGTTTGAGAGCACAGAGTAGTTTAAAGTCCTCATAATAAAGAGCAAATATATGGGTTTGCATGTAAATTTTCGGCTCTCTGGAAAAGTAGTTTCCTGATCTTAACATTGTTCTGTCATAACTATCTTGGTTTTCAAGTAGTTACCTAGGCTGCCTGCGTGGCGTTTTTATAAGATGCGTGTGTACAACCCTGAAGGTCGCCTTAAGGTCCCAGGTTCAATCTAGAGGAAAAAATCGATATAGATATTTTCCCTAACACACTCAAGGCAACTACTGATAGAGGGCACCTTCATAATTATTGATTTGTAAATTGGAGTCTCAGGGCAACCTACGATTTTTTTAGTTTTTGTCAGTGTGTCTATCAGCATGGAAAGAGGGCCGCTCTGATGGTTAAGTGGCCATAGTGATGGACTCTCATTGCTGGGACCCAGGTTCCAACCCCGCCATTGCCACAGTGGTGGTCGGCTGGAGTTGGTTTTTTGTGGTTCCCAACTTTGAGGCGCGAATGCGAGCCAATCTCCCATTAAAAAGCTTCACCACAGAGAGCAACAGGCCTACAATACAATTATTAAATCATTACACTTCACCCATACTTAGAAAACTTAATAGAAGATGGCAGCACTACACATACTGGAATGAAATTTTGTTATATCCATTAAAAAATTGTTTCGCAGAAATAAATTTCATTATCAGTTTTTAAAGAGAAAAACCACTGTATTTACATCTTTAATTATCTGCTAGGGATTACACTTCTAGAATTCAAATAATTAGTAAAGGTAGGCTAGATGTACGAAACTTAATTTCCATCATTATGAATGTCTTTTAAAAGAACCAGTAACTGCTATTATTTTATTGCACCCCAACTCCCATCATATTGCCATACAGCAATTTACTACTGATCAAGTTGGGTCTAATGTTTTTCTTCAGAGAAAGTCATCTTTTTCTGTGCTCATCTTGGATGGGGAGACTTCCCGCGATAGCATAAGCATATTGATTGGCAGTTGCCTTGGGTTCAGCAGGGAAAGAACTTATCTATGTCTTTCCCCAGGGATAGAATCTGTGGACCTGACAGTAGCCTTCATGGTAGTAGACAATCATCTTACCACTGGCGTCCCAGAGCCTGTAACTGGATTTTTTAGAGATGATGTGTTACAGTTAAAAAAAAAGTGAATAAATTTCTGTCTAAAATGAGTCGTCTAGTTTCAAAACCAGATAGACAAATTTTTGAAGAGAAACAAAAAGTAATTAATTGCATTATTTATGGAAGAATTTTATCTTTTTTTATAAATTGGTATTATATAGACACAGGTCTTCACCAAATTTCAGCTCTGCATTAATATTAATTAGATCTGAAAGGAAATTTTTTTTTTTTTTTCTCTAAATCTGGTTTTGCAACCAAACTATAGAATTTATTCTATGCCTATGAACATCTTGATCTATCTGCTTTTGAAAATGATTTCTTTACTTATTTGGTTTTATAACCAACTGCTACTTTCACACCTCAAAAAATAGCATCTACTAGCTGCTTTTGAATGTTACGACTTGTGTACCGATAGATCTGTAGGAAAACTAAAAATGAGTGACATAATCTGAAAATTGAAAAGATCTCTTCTATTTGGTTTCGAAACTAGGCGGCTCATATAGCATCAGTGTTATAGGCTTAATCTAGGGGGGAAAAAAAATTCTCTCTAATTTTTTGGTGGGAAAATGATTGTTTTTTAAAATATAAACTTAACTTTCTGTGGGTGGGACTGTTTCTATTTTCTTTGTTGCTTCTTTATAGTTTGTGTATTAGCGTATGTGATGCTGCAGATATCAATCATGTTTTTTATGTTGGAAAATAGAAGAAACGCAAAAGTTTCGTTCGTAAACTTTCCTTAAAGAAACTGTGACTTATATCAAATTTCCTTTTTTAAAAAAATCTATTTGCTGTGCATGGTAATGTGGAAGCTTGCAGGCATTTAATATCCCAAATAAGGTTTGTCTCGCCTGTGCAATATATTTTATTATAAACAAACATTTTTAGAGTTTGTATAATATTTTTTCTCCTTGATGGTGATTTTTCTCCTTGAATGATTTCATCCAATATTTATTACAAAAGAACGTACCATAATTTCTTGCATATAATCCACAGATGTAAATTTCTGTTATTTTATCACCAGGTAATGAAATCTTGGGGAATAAATGGAGACATTAGTTACACATGTTTTTGTTAGGAAATTTCTGTAGCAGGCATCTTCAACCCATTGCTCGCAAGCACAGTGGTGCTTCTCAAAGTACTCAGCGTGCTTGATACCCGTGTCTGATTTTGTGCTTGCAAGCACTTGATCAATGATATAATTAAACACCTTGTACAAATTGCCTTCAAGGATTGAATCCGTCCTGATTTGATGCATTCGTATGTCGAACTTGCAGTGAGGGTGCTCTTTTTTTCATGATGGGTACAGGCAGTGCTCACGACTGGAAAAATGTTAGACTCTGGTTTATAGTATTCTACTCACATCTATAAGCTAATCTTCAAAAAAATTATTCTTCATTAATTCATTATGTATTTCATGTATTTTTAAATATATACAGTAAAACCTTGTTAAGTCGTCATTTTTCTCCAGACCCTTCCAGCTCTCATAGACCACAATGTTATTAAACGCTCATTTACTCGTCACTAATTTCGGTTAAGTCGTCACTATGAAAAAGTTTGAGAAAGAGGAACAGACTATTTTTTATGGCTCTTATTAAAAAAAGAGCTTGTTAACAGTATTGTCATATGCTTAAAAGTCATCATAAAAGTCGTATGTACTGAAACGGGACAGTTTGAGTAACGAAAGTTACGCTGGGGAAATTCATTTGCTGGCTAAGGTTTTTGGAATGTTGGGGACTGTTCAAGCTGGATCTCATTTCTGCCTGGGCTCCATTGGAGAAACTGGACAAACTGCGAGACAACACCCAAGCTCTGTCGCAAGAAGCAACATAAGCACTTCACACCCCCCCCCCCCTGGGGGAGAGGGACCAGTGCATTTCCGGCAAAACCAAAATTTATTGATATGTCAAAGATTACATATAGTACAAGGAAATCAAAAAATATGTAAATCGAAGAATCAAATTAATCAAGTTAAAGTCAAAGTGCAACGGGCACAGATAATAAATAATCATAGAAAGCATGGACTCTATTAATTTAGGGCTTGAAATTTGAACAAAATATCTTTGTTGAAAAAAATTAGACATTCTTTCCCAAGTTGAGGTCTTCTGTTTACTTTTCCCTGCCCAGGGCCCCTCCACCAAGTCAAAAGTGTTCGAGATTACTTTGCAGTTGCATTATGAACTACTGATGAAGAATTAAAACACTAAAAAAAATATATATATTAAATTTGATGTATATGTAAAATTAATGTGCAATAGAGAGTTCTGTTATGAACAAAAGCTACTCATTCAAACAGTTGCTCTGTTAGTCTAAATTAAAAATTACTAGTATTATTTTTATTGTTTATACAATATTGTTGGCCCTTGGGCCTGTATAAATCAAAGTGTACAGTACATTTCACCACAATAATTTAAGCAATAAGAGATAAAAAAGATAAAGAAATTGCTATTATTTTTTTCTTTTGCAATCTATAAATTTTATTAATATTGTTATTTTGATTCATACTTAATAAATGCCATATTACTCTAAATTTATACGATTTTCATAACATTGCACATTAAAACTGATAGAACTCTGCTTAAGTCGTCACTCCGCTGAAGCTGTCATAATTTTTCGATAACTTGAGGTGACGTCTTATCGAGGTTTTACTGTATATGTTTATTCCAACCTCAGGCTATTACTACTACTCAGGCTCACTACTATTGCCAAACCGCACATGCACCTTGTAAACATTCCTGTGAGGAACTTCTGAGTTAGTGCATGTTAGAAAATGTTCTGTATATGCCTTCTGTGCCCAATTTTTATTTTATTTTGTTGTTGAAGTTTGTTTCTAAAGAATGCTCATTATATGTTTGAGAAGTGCCATCTGTTTTCAGAATTCAGAAGCAGTAGGCTATTTTTTCTGTTGTATAGTATGCATTAATTTTTAATTAAATGTTATAGGTCTGATATATTTCTGTGAAGAGAATTTTTTTTAAAATGGGGATTGGCTCTTATTTGTGCTTTAAAGTTGGCAGAAACACTGCAAATAATATACCGTTGTCTTTAATCTGCACCAGGAAATTCAGTGTGGTTTTGAAATGTACAATTCCTTTATATTATATGCAGGAAATTATGGTAAACAGATGACTGTTATCCTAATTCTTTAGATGTAATTGTGCTTCCAGATATTTAATTTCAGTCTTTAAAGGTTTCTGAAAGAATTTTTTTGCTAACATAAAAAAATATTCATGTCTTGTTTTATATGTTGCTTTTAGTCACATGATTTATTTATGTGTGGTTTGAAAGGCAACGTGATCATTTCCAACTTTTGATCCAAGCAGCTAGACTGCACTTATTAAAGCTGGTAATGAAAGGTTTTCATTAATGTATCTTCACAGACACTTGTAAAATTGGTATTGGTCCATGTCCAAAGTCTTCTCGAAGTGGCCAGCAACTGGTCAGCTAATGCCTCAATGTGTGAAATGGCTGGTCATTTTGGGAAGACACTAAACTTTGGTCGTCAACTGTAAGGTGTAGATCTTTTATCTCAAAAAAATTTCAACATTAGAGGTTGTTTAACCCATTTGTGTTCACTGTACTCATTCGAGTTTAGTTTTGAAATCTGTCTTCAATGAAATTTTTTGGACAAAAATGCTTGTGGGCACATGAATGGGTTAATTTAGAACTTGACAAATCGAAAAAATATTTAGGCACCAGTGAAATTTCCTAGCAGCCAAGCATGGTTTTTCTTCATGGAAAAGCAGTTCTTTACTTTTTGAGACTTAATGACCCCTTCTCATGTTGAAAAACCCTCTCTTTAATGAAATTAGACTATTTTGTGTCGACCTTAAACTCCAATTTCACAATCCCATGGAGAAAATTTAAGGCGCCAATATATAACAATTTTCTTGTTGCCATGGCAACCCAGTGCCTGTGAGGCCCTGGGTTAATTTTAGCTCACAAATTCAATAGTGCTCTCAAGTTTTTCAGTTTATTGAATGAACAAAATTTATTCGAATTTCATTTTTGTGATTATTTAGCTGTAAAAGCCTATTCTTATTCTTATGACTCTTCTTAAAATTTTGGTGCATATTCCAAACTTTTTCTCACAAAATACAAATTAAGAGAACCATAAATTTATCATTTCTTTTGGGATAAATTAGTTAAACTGTTTCTCTTTCAATGATCATTTTCACAAATATAAGGAAAATTTCCACAAAAGCAGGAGCCTGCAGAAAATAGTCTGGACAGTCCCCTGATGAACTGGTACTACTACTAAACCACACACGTACCTTATCCAAATTCCTCTGTGGAACCTCTAACGAATTGGTACATGCAGGAATGTGTGTGTACGTGTAGTGAAACCTGACGTGAAGTTTGTTTCTGTGTAATGATTGTTATGTGTAGTGCTGCCATCTACCACCAGTTTTTCAAACTATGAGTGAAGTGTAATGATTGAATAATTAATCGTTGTAGTCCTGTGGCGAGACTTTTCAATGGGGAGATCGGCTCGCATTTGCGCCTCAAAGTTGGGAACCACAGGAAACCAACTTCAGCCGACCACCACTATGATGACGGTGGGGTTCGAACCCGGATCCTCGCGATGCAAGCCCATCATTATGACCACTCAACCACCACAGTGGCAATGAACCGGTACTGCAGTCGTCCCTCCATAAATTCTCTGTGGTACGTTGCAGGGATGACTGCAAATATGAAAAATCCTCAGCGAATAACCCAAACCCTGTTCTTTTCACAATATCTGCTTTGTGTGGAAAAAGTAGAAGAAGGGGGTTCAGTGATTCAAGGCGATGCTTTCTGAAAGAACAATATGATGTCTGTTAGCCATTTCTTTTAAATTCCAGTTAATCTCTTAATGTGCATTAACAACAGGCTTCCTTTACAAACTTTTCTATATAAGAAATACATATTTCAGATGGGTCTATTTCATGGAAACAATTCATTGCCAGCTTAAACTTAAGAAACCTTTGCTATGTTGCTCATAATGAACTTGTCTTCTAATTATCAGGATGCTGAATAATGACTGCTATATATATAGTTATGCAATACATAACTTGCATACCTTTTTTTATCGCATCCATAGAAAATCACTTTCTACATGAGATACACGTGGTTCCAGGGCTATATAGTAGCAGGTGTAGTTACAGCAACGGCTGATCAAATTTTACATTCTTATTTCTTGATATATTTGACTGTAGATTCATTCATGCTGTAATAACGGGAAACTGCAGCAATAAAGGTAATTTTCGTCAATATTTCAAATTTTCCTTGCAAGTTTTCCACTTTTAGAAACAAGCAACAGTTTTGTATAAATATTTTCAGAAGCACCAGAAAAACCTTTTTAAGAGTGATTTTTTTTAAACATTTATTTAACGCATGGAGTTATATTTTGTTCCGATTCAAGAATTATTACCTCAACAGTGTTTTGCAAAAAAAAAAAAACTGGAAAGGAGACAGTGAATACAAAAACTGAATACAGAGGATATTATACATAAATTATACGTATATGACTATATGTATAATTTATTTTCTCAAATTGCTCTAAACTTACGCTCAGGTGAGAACAAGTATCCTACATAGAGCTCATATCGTGTAAATAATTTATAAATTGTAATGACATTTTTTTCAATTATAGAATATGTATAATTGTAGCCTATTTTCTAGATGCTGCAAAATTTTCAACTGTTATGAAGTCTGTGCATTTCTTATTCGATTGATCTGAAATGACCACTTGCCATAAACATCTCTTGAAAACATTCTGTTTGTGTAGCCCGTCCCCTATCCCAACTTTATTTTGCATTAAACTACCTCCTCTTCATTAAGAGTACAAATATTTATTTTTATGTTGTATGTCAAAATCAAGAATGCTACAGAAATGCTGTTTGTTTTTTTTTGTTTTTTTTTTTTTTTTTTTTTTTTTTTTTTTTTTTTTTTTTTTTTTTTTTTTTTATTAACAGTTCAAAATTGACCTAACAGATGTTGTGGTCACATTGTAGAAATTTCATAGTTCTATCTGTCAAGTCAGGGATCATTTTCTGCATAAGTGTGGATGTACTGTAATGCTTTACAAACGTCACTGTGCCATAAAAATTGAATGTATTATAAGTTCGATCCTTGAAAATAAATAACAAAAACTACTTTTAATTTTCATCTGGCAAGAGAGAGCTCTTATAATAGATGATTGTTTTGCTGATATAAATTATAGAAGTAGTACAGCGGTGCCTCACAATCGACACTAATCGCCAGACTGGTGTCGTACTGCAGGACACTTTTTCCATGTATGATATGGTAAATCATTTCATTGTCAGACAACCCTTCTTTTCCCCCGCCCCCCTCCCCCGTAACAACATCAGAGGCAGGAACACTGAACTTGTCCAAATGCACATGTGTAATGTTGGTGAGGGAAATTCTTTTTATATAAAGATAAAATGCAGACTTGTCGTCAGGGATGCTACGTAACATCCATCACTTTTCAGCTTTTTATCTCAAATTTCTTCCAACTTCTCTGGCAGTTCCTCTCTTATACAGTCCTGAAGAAAATCAAATTGAATCGCAAGGCACCATTATTATGGTAACATATGATAAAATAATCAGTTTTTTGTCCCTTTTTCCCATCCACGATTATTATAATTGTTCAAATGAAAGGGTTTTTTTGTTTTCCATTGTATTTACCAGCTTTTAAATCAGTGGTTCTCAAAGTAAGCGTTGCACAGAGCTGGAGATATTGATGTGTTCTTGTTCGGTACTTTGCTCTAAAGAGATTTTTTTGAGCTAGAAAATGGGTTTTCAACGTTTTGGAAAGTGCTGGCCACCTCATTGGTTTGGAAGCGTGTCACAGGCCACTTGAGTGATTGGGAAATGTTCCAAGAGCCACTTCCGTGATCTATAGAAATGATGTGGGTCACTTAAGTGAACTGTATATGCATTGCGGTCACTTAATTGATCTGTAAGTGTACTGTGAGCCACTTGAGTGATCTGGAAGCATACTGCATTACACTCAAGTGCTCTGGAAATGTGCCTCCAGCCATTCAAACCATCTGCAAATGAACCACAAGTCATTTAAATGAACTGAAGGTATGCCGCTGGTTACTAGTGATTTGGAAATGAGCTTGCGACCCACTTCTGAGATCTGGATATGTGCCATTGGCAGCTTAAATGATCTGAAAATGTACCATGAACCACTTGAGTGGTTTGGTAATTTGTTTCAGGCCACATCAGATGATACCAGGGTCACATTTGCACCACAGGCCGTGGGTTGAGCATGTATGAGCCAGGGTTTAAGCTATGGTCATATTTTTTGCAAAATGCCAAAGAAAATCTTGGACTGCAAAAAAAGTAGTAGCCACTTTTGCAAAAATGTGTACAGCAGGTACGAAATGAGTGGACATTCAACCATTAATCATTTTGCTGAAGGCTCTCCCCCCCCCCCCAATTTTCACGTTTTGCTAAATTAATTTTTTATCTAGCTTAAACGCTGGTGTGAGCTATAGCGTATATGAGCTAGGCATGCCCAGCCTGGTCGAAAAGTCATTTGCAAGTATTTGCTTCCAATGTTTGTAACCCCCACATCGCTGCAATAAAGCACCAGTGGCAATAGGCTGGCTACACATTGTCCTAGCCTGGCCTCTATTGTTCCTTGACGATTATTTGCTTCCAGAACTCTGTGTTGACTGATGCCATTCTTCGACCAATTGTGTGGCCAGATATAAGGAAGGGAGCTCTTTTTACTTGGGGTAGAGGAAGGTCCTGTCATTGGCGTAAACTAGCCTTCCAATACTTTTCAGCCTGACCAACCTTAGAATGTACTGGACATGAGTGGTGTGGACTTTGCTTTAGACTATTCTGGGGAGGCGCAGATAAATGCATACTAGAGCAAAGCAGCTGCGGGTGACAAAAGTTTGAGAACCGCTGTCTTTCTTGCTTTAGGAAAGTGTGCATGGCAGCCGTGAAGCTATGGCTTGAGAAAAAAAAACTGAGTTAATAACTGTTTATATAACGATGGTTTGATTTAGATCAATATTAAGTATTTAATTTTATTGCATTCGTATATAAGATTTAATTTTGTTCGCATTAAATGTATGTTCACTTGGCCACTTTATGTGTGTGAGAGCGTATGAAGACTTTGATTTTTTGATTTGATTGTATCTAGTTACATTTTTATATATTTTGTCAAACAAATATAATATGCACGTGTAGTGATGTTATTATTTCCATAGATTGATGATCACTTATTCCTCATTATACTTATTTTTATCATCCATAATTAGCTTTGTATATTTATAATTTATTCTGTTCTAAATGATGAATGAATCTTGCACAAAATACAGCTATGCCCATTCACAACAAAGAGCGTTTTTTGTTCTGTGTGGTTTTGAGCACCCAGAATATTTTTTTTTCTTCTTAATGTAGTGTAATATTTAGGACAAATTAATTTCCTTTTGACTGAGAATATGACGGGACTTGTGCTATCCATGATACGACATGTGTCTGGATAAGCTGGAACGCTTGCTAGCAAGACATGTATTTATGTACATAACATAAGACCTGACAAAAAATAAATAAAGAGCAATTGGATTTCGCCATACAAAACAATGAACTAATGAAAATTTCTGCCAAGGGAAAATAATAAAATGGCAGGATCTTGTAAATAGAAGTCTGTGAATTTTTTGTGCGTAAAATGTGCGTGTGTATTATGTGTTTTATGCCTCACAGTATTTGTTCTGAATTAAAACAAAAAAAAACAAACAAACATGGGTGTGGATTATGCAAATAATTTTATGTATAGAAAATGAACAGGTGCCTTAGCAAGATGAAAGCGGTGTGCTAAGGCCTTTGGTGACATTTAAAGCAAAGAAAAAAAAAAATTTCCCCCCTCCCTCCTCCAAGAATACACAATTTTTTCCTGTACAGTTTTTCACTGTTGATCAATCGTATGTAAACAGACTTGTCATTTGTTCATGGACTTGTACTCAGTGTATATTTTATGTATACAATTTTTTTTTCTTTTTTTCCTGTACTGATTTCGCAGTAAAATATTCTTGGCATTTTTTTTTCTTATCGTTGGGTACTTTAATTTGTCTGTTGTTATCGCTAAATTATAACAGTACTGCTACTACAGGGTGATTCTTATAGAACCAGCCCAATGAATTTGCTACTAATTCAGCAGTTAGTTGATATATGTAACCACCAAAACATTATTACCAATTAATCTCTCTGCTTTTTAGAGTGATAATGCTAGTGACAGGAACCGAGAGACACCCAGGCTCTGTCACACTAGATGATGTAATCACATTGTCCCAGGGAATTCGGCTACTTCTGAGGAACCTAACCATTTATAGCTTGATCACAATATATATATACATTGGCAGGTGCCATTCATGCACATCACCAGTAAAAAAGTTAAAAATTAATGATAAAAAAATTACCATGGTAAATAAGTCACAGTTGTAAATCATACAATCTTCATAATCGAGAATAGTTTTTGATGATCGATATAATTTGATCAGCTTCTTTTCAGGGATTCTCATTGACTACTTTTGTGATGAATCTGGTTTCATTTGCAGCCTCCTGTTGGTAACTGAATCACACAATTTGCATCACTTGTTCCAATCGCTGTACCGCATCGTTTGATTGAGTCCACAAAGTCACTCGTAGGACTCTGCTATTGCTACCTGTTATCAGCCTCTCAATAAGCTTGCAGAAATCAATGTCTATCCTCAACTACTCTCTGGCTCCTTGTCTTCTCTAAACAGATGTATAAGGTTGCTGTTCAGGTGTACTTGACATCTATTCTAATAGATCTATCTCCTAACAGGCATAGGTGACTCTACACTCTATCAGGTTCTGGTTCCAAGTCTGTGACTCTGATATCCTGAGGATGCTGCTTCAGGATGTACTCAAGCCAAGGTATTCGCAGATGTTCAGCTGGCTCTCTGAAGTGGAAGGTTTTGAGGCAAAGTGTTGCGTAGTGAAGAGGTGTGCCTATGGCCGAACATGCACATTTATCACTGGAGGATAGATTTGATCCGATGAAGTTGGCCCATATATGTACATTATCTCACGTGATCACTTACGGTTCCATGGTGCAACACGTCACCAGATGCTGTGGGTTGATCGACCAGGCTCTGTGTTGTCATCCCACTTCTGCTGCCATTTATTCAGTAGATACTTCCAAAGGATTGATTTGGCATGTGATGCGGGAAGCAGCGTATCATCTGATTCTACGTTCGTCTTGGTATCTGCCAATTCATTACCCCATTGGTATACATGCGCTTTTACCTAGGAAGGGTTTATTCTGTTAATGTCTGCTTTGTAGAGCAATAATCGAATATAATTTGTGTATAGCGCAAAAAGGTGGCAGCAAATGCGGTGCTAAATTCCAAGACCTTGAAAGCCTTAATTTGTCTTTATTTTCTGCGCCAAATGAACCGAATAGGACCATTTCGCGTCGGCAGAAACGTGTAACTTCATCACTCTAAGTGCTTGTGTTTTCCTAACGTGGCGTATCATCTGCATGTCCATTGCCATTTTGCACAATAAAGAAGTGAGACAAAAAGGAAATGAAAGAAAACAAAAATGAAAAAAAGATCGGCGAAACGCGCGTGGCGTACGACGCATTTGACTTCTCCAGAAGCAGTCGACCAATCACGCCCAACGTAAAGCACTAGTACGTAAGGTGCGTTGCGCTCTGTGGGGCCATTCAACTATTACGTCAGCATTGATTTGGGGGGGGGGGGTTCCGATTTGCTGACTTTTGATAAGGGGGTTTGGGTGATGCTTACGTCATCAACCGCCCTTTATGACAATATGAAATATTCTTAATGGCATCTTACTCGGTGCGCCAAAAACCGGAAAAATCTTTCGCTATAGTTTGTGGGCACCTGAACTAACATTCTCCCTAATGATAAATCCCTTACAGAGCCACTTCAGCGATATCTGGTTCACGGATCCTTAAAAAAGTGCTTGGGTAATGTGTCCGGCCGCTCTGGAACTGCAACGCAGTAATCTGGGAATGTTCCGCGGGTAACTTGAGTGATGTAGAACCGCACTAGGAGGCCGCTTAAGTGCTCTAAACTTGTGCCACATGTCACTCAAGGGATCTCTAAATGTGCCACGGATCGTTTAAGTGTTCTGGAACTGTGTCGCGGGTCACTTAAGTGCCCCAGCACGATCCAACCCACACGAGTGAAAGGCTTATATCCCGGGAGGGACAGAGCCTGAGTCGTGTTTGGTCGGACGGTTACTTAAGTGATCTTTGAATGTGCCACGGGCCTACTTGTGTGATCTGAAAATGTGTCGCAGGCTGCTTAAATGCTCTGGAATTGTGCCACGGGTCATTTAAGCGATCTAAATGTGCCGCTTAGTTCATTTCACAAAATTGGGTTTGATGGGACAAGCCACATCAGATAACCTTCAGGGTCGCATTTTGTCGGTGGGTCGAGGGTTTACCATATATGGCTCAAAGGCGCATGCGCATAGGTTTACTTAACCGGAAAAAATAGAACCGTTCTTATCTGACTTACCAACTAAAGCCGTGTAAACGGCCCTTATCGTCTGCATACATTGTATCGTACTTGGCAACTAAAAATTAAGTTACCAACTAAAGCGCTTGCCTCGTGTAAACGGGCCTTTATCTGACTTACCAACTAAATCACTTCTGCACTTGTCAACTAAAGCCGTGTAAACGGCCCTTATCGTCTGCATACATTGTATCGTACTTGGCAACTAAAAACTAAGTTACCAACTAAAGCGCTTGCCTCGTGTAAACGGGGCTTTAAGGTCCGTTTACACGAGACAAGTGCTTTAGTGGGCAACTTAATTTTAACTTACCGATTCTTCTTGAAACTGTCCACACCAAAGCTGGTCCACACGATAAGTGGTAAGTAGGCGCTGATTGGATAATTTTTACGGAGGCGAGCGCAGTTAGCGCATGCGCGCTTCAGTCTACTCAAATCCACGGAGAGAGAGACAGACGCAACGCGCGGGAGTATAATAGTAATAATTTTTTATTTATCTGGCATTCAGAGAGGTGCTTTTTTTAAAGCTCATAGCTTTCGTAACGATGGATGAAGATGATCAGGTAGAACTTACGAATACTGTGATCACAGCCACATTATATGATTTTTTAAAGAATATAAATTTATTCAATAAAAAAGGAGAAACTTTTTTCTCACTTGCGCGAGAGCAACACACTGAGCAAGAAGTAGGTCACGCAAGGGAAACAGTTCGCTTGTCCCCTTTTTTCGCCTCTGCCACCCACGTAAGGGGGGCGAGAGATGACGCCACAAGGGAAAAAAGAATACACAACATGTTATAAACTTATGTAAGTCATCGAGAAGAAATATAAGATTTCTCTATTTCTCGTCCACGTTGTAAATATCGATTATATGATATTTTAATCGAAGTTGAAGAGGAGATAAATTATTAATTATGGAAGCCGAAAATACAGGAGAAGATTTTTGGCATTCGTAGGAAATTCTAAAGGTTAAAAATTAAATAATAAAAATTCATTAAACAAAAATTATTTCCAAATTTTCGAAATTATTTTTTAATTTATTCTATAGAGATGGCATCTTTATGGTGAATATTTGATCATGTATTTTTACAACAGATGGCAGCAAATTCGTTCTGGACGAGAGAAATATTCGAAACCCCCCTCCAGTTTTTAATATATATAAATCCTCCCCACCCGATATATATTTTTGAATCTTCAATTTTTTTCCACTCCTGACATCACGTCGACAAAATATTCCATAGCTTTTTCCAACATCGAATAATTTTTAGCTTGTTTGTTAAGGTAATTTTCATTTCAATAGTTCAACAAACATTCATGAAGATATTTTTCAATAAACTTGAAGCTTGTGTCCTCTGGCCACCTCACCATCCAATATTTCCGCGGAATTCTAGCGAAACTTCAGGAGACGACGGAGTATGAACAGGTTCACGCTTGAGATCAAAATAAACCCCTCCAGCGCGGCAGGTCACGCCCAATGGCGCATGCGCCTACTTAACCGGAAAAAATAGTCAGAAGAGTGTTCCTGGAGCCACTTTGTAGCAATTCTGGACGTGTGGGGTGTCGCATTGTCCTGCTGAAATTGTCCAAGTCCGTCGGAATGCACAATGGACATGAATGGGTGCAGGTGATCAGACAGGATGCTTACGTACCTGTCACCTGTCAGAGTCGTATCTAGACGTATCAGGGGTCCCATATCATGCCAACTGCACACGCCCCATACCATCACAGAGCCTCCACCAGCTTGAACAGTCCCCCGTTGACATGTAGGGTCCATGGATTCATGAGTTGTCTCCATACCCGTACACGTCCATCAGCTCGAAGCAATTGGGACCGAGACTCGTCAGACCAGGCAACGTGTTTCCAGTCCTCAACAGTCCAATGTCGGTGTTGTCGGGCCCAGGCGAGGCGTAAAGCTTTGTGTCGTGCAGTCATCAAGGGTACACGAGTGGGCCTTCGGCTTCGAAAGCCCATATCGATGATGTTTCGTTGAATGGTTCGCACGCTGACACTTGTTTATGGCCCAGCATTGAAATCTGCAGCAATTTGCGGAAGGGTTGCACGTCTGTCACGTTTAATGATTCTCGTCAGTCGTCCCGTTCTTGCATGATCTTTTTCCGGCCGCAGCGATGTCGTAGATTTAATTTTTTACCGGATTCCCGATATTCACGGTACACTCGTGAAATGGTCGTACGTGAAAATCCAAATTTCATCGCTACCTCGGAGATGCTATGTCCCATCTCTCGTGCGCCGACTATAACATCACGTTCAAACTCACTTAACTCACAGCCAGCTCAATGAGGCTTGGTCCGCGAGAAGGAGAAATTTCCGATCGTAGAGGTAGTGATGGAAATGCTCTACGGCTTCCACGGTTTTAAAAACAACGTTGATCAGCATTTTACTTGTCTAAACGAATATATCTACGCAATCGACTTTTTCAACTGTGTCAAATTATACTGACGATTTTTTCACAGTCGAAAATATGAAACACTTTTTTATCGTTTACTTAAATCTCGATAACCTGCCATTGTAGCAGCAGTAACCGATCTAACAACTTTGCCAGACACTTGTTGTGCTATATAGGCGTTGCCGACCGCAGCGCCGTACTCTGATTGGTTCCATATCTCTTTATTTGCATACGCATGCCTGTACCAGTTTTTTTGGCTCTTCAGTTTATAATATAAAACGATCATAATATTATGCAATATAATACTTTTCTGTATTATTTCTCAGTCACAAGTCCTTGCAAGAAACAAGATGACAAAATTTTCCCGTGCAACTCGTTCGAGACCTCTTTCACACGGCCTCTGGGTAGGATGAGTTATCATCTGGACGTCTTTCCGCTCGACTCCCATTTGCGGGGATCGTAAGCCATCTCTCGTTTCCAGGGAGTCCCATAGCGCCCAGTATCTTTTAGTCGTCGGACTGGAAGAGGCGACGCCTTGTGCCACGTTGGTTTATTCCTGGTGCATTCCTTCAAGCAGGCCGCAAC
Source organism: Pholcus phalangioides (assembly GCF_987345545.1). Lineage (NCBI taxonomy): Eukaryota > Metazoa > Arthropoda > Arachnida > Araneae > Pholcidae > Pholcus > Pholcus phalangioides. Next base: position 7,633,088 of record NW_028301609.1, read on the forward strand.
TAGGGGGGAGCAGACGGGTCTCGTGCTCCGGGCGCTGGACCCGAGAGGGCGCAAATTTCACTCTGAAACCTCTCCTTCAACATTACCACCAACGGTTCCACTAATCAAGGTTACAGGTTTCATTTCTAAGTTTCAAAATTTGGCAACATTGTGGAAAAGCTTGCGCCAACTGTAATTGACGAATCATAACAAAATACTTCTGGTTTTATTTGATAATTGGCAGCAAGAGTGTCCTAGTGCCGTGCGGTTTCTCGCATGTATAGATATTAAGATATACGGTTGAAGTTGTTTTCAAATTGAATTTCTGATCATTGACATTTTTATGATTTTGTTATAATGGTTATCTTTTCGAAAGGGAATTCATACCAGAAATTCCCATTAGAAATTAAATCCAAATACGATTAATTAGACGATTAAACTTATTTATTTTTAGAAAAATTCTAGTCTCTTTTATATACGGGGTGATTATAAAGAAACTATCCCGACATATGGGCCCCTAACTATCATACCATTCACAGAAACTGAATGAAATTTTGGCATGAGGTATTTTGATGTATGCGCTCAAGAATGATATGGAAAACAACAGTGTCACTCTAACAGTTACGGTTACAGTGAGAAAATTTCGAAAATATCAAATGGCAACACCAAGTTTTTTATATTGGAATGCGATCTCCATACTGAAAAACACTAAATAGCGTTGGAATGGCACCTGTAGCACGAAAATCCCCGGAGCTAGGCAAGGAAAAGGGACTTTGCCGTGCACCAGAGCATTAATGTTCGTTTCATTCGTCACACCGTTTCCCAGCCTGATTAGTCCTCCACAAGGTCATGTGGAAAATTTGTGAAACACAATAAAATGCTTTATTTTATGCTGCTTCTCTGTCCTTATTGGTTGTCCTCACTTTTAGCCTACCTACCGCCGGTGATTTTCATGCTACAGTTGCCATTCGAACGCTATTTAGGGTTTTTCACAATGGAGATCACATTCCAATACAAAAAACTTGGTGTTGCCATTTGATATTTTCGAAATTTTCTCACTGTAACCGTAACTGTTAGAGTGACGCTGTTGTTTTCCATATCATTCTTGAGCGCATACATCAAGATACCTCATGCCAAAATTTCATTCAGTTTCTGTGAATGGTATGATAGTTAGGGGCCCATACGTCGGGATAGTTTTTTTATAATTACCCTGTATATTACGTAGTGTAAATTTTTGTTTTAAAGCGGTCCTAAAGCCCTTGTAGGTATAAAGGACGTAAAATAAAGTGTCATGTCATGTCACGGCTTCCACGATTGGGAACAACTCCTTCCTAGTGACACAATAATTCCTCTCGGGCTTGGACAAGCTTTTGCTGAAGTAGGCAATGACGTGTTCTTTGCCGTCCACTTCTTGCGATAGAACAGCTCCGATCTCGTTACGTGCTTCCGTGTTGAGGATGAATTCCTTCTCTGCTCGAGGAAACGCCAATATTGGAGCCGATGTTAGGGGTTGTTTTAGTGACGTAAAGGCCTTTTCATACTCATCAGTCCACCAGAATTTTTGTTTGGCTTCCGTGAGTCGTTGGAGGGTCTCGTTATTTTGGAGAAGCCTTGGACGAATTTTCGGTAATATATTTCGAAAGCTCTGAAGCTCGTTCTCTGGTCACTTCTAGTCCTCTAAGGCTTTGGTCTTCTCAGGATCTGTTGTTATTCCCTCTCGAGAGATGATGTGACCCCAGTAGATGACTTCGTGTCTAAACAGACGGCACTTTGTGGAACTCAATTTCAAATTGGCATTTCTCAGCTTCTGAAGGACTTTGCTCAAATTCTCTAGATGTTCCGAGAATGTCCTCCCCACAGTTATTATGTCGTCTAAGTACACGAGACACGATTCGTAGGATAGTGCATGTAAAAGCGCGTATACACTAGCACGTGGTTCATGCAATGAAAGCATTCACAATTGGTTGTTCAGTAATTTGTACGGTGTTGTGAACGATTCTTGAGCTGTTTTCACAACTGCACCCACCCGGAATCGGTTTTTTCAATGAACACAAAGGGAATTTGTGTACCCACGAGCGGATTAGAACCGCTGCAGGGGGTCGTGAGTTGCAAGATCGGCTCGCTAGTGTATACGTGCCTTAAAACGGTCTCCATCAGCCGTACGAAGGTGGCCGTATCCTTGCACAAGCTGAATAGCATGACCTTGAACTGCCACAGTCCTTGTCCGGTCGTGAGGGCCATCCTTTCTCGATCGTCCGGATCATGGGCGGAGATACGGGAGGCATCAAAGGTGCAGTCGACTGATCTAGAGATATAGATAGCAGCACTGAAAAATCACACACAACATTAGACTCGCACTCAGACTTTTAGGTACACATACTTACACCTCCGGCACAACTCACTAGGTAGTAAATTGCCCATGGCGGTAGACGTGAGTTGTGCTCGGTTTGAAAGGAAAAAAAAAAGTCGACTGATCTAATGCATAGATGAATCGACATCATCATCATCTTGCCCCCCCCCCCCCAGACTTCCAAGTCTATCTCCGCCTTTGGTCCGGTCGTATTTCCACTTGCCCATATCGACTATTTAGGTGCAAGGTAGAAAACCACTGATGTCCGGAAAGCGTGTCAAGAGTGTTGTCAATTCTTGGCAGCGGATAATTCCGCTGTGAATTATTGTTTTAAACGTCGTCCGGGCGAAATATGTTGGCACCAACCACTGAGCTATATAGAAACCTTATCGCTAAGTTGCATCAACCAACTGTCACCTGAAAAACGCACGCCAATAGCTATGTCTACACTGGTGCGTTTTTTCTGCGTCAATGCGCTTTTCACTGGCACACCTGTCATCAAGCGTGTCGTAAATCACTCAGGCGTGACTCAAACTTGTTGAAAGGTGGCCATTTTTTAAGAGGCATTCGTGTTCCTTCTGCTCCACCAGGTTTGGATTTTCGTTCAATTTCCCTTTCCTTTTTGTGAAGATTCAGTGTTGTTTTCATAAGTTTTTCTCGATTTTTATGATGTCAACAAAAAAAAAACGTTGATACTTTTGAAGACTTCAGGTCACGTAGTGATTACGTTATATTATTGAAGGTAAATTTAAATTAACGGTAATTATAATTGTAAAATTATAAATTAAATGATTGTCTCGAAAATTATTTTTTTGGTAGAATTTCATGTCAAAATGCTGGTCGATTTCTTTTTCATGTTTTTGCGAAGAGCTCGCGTTACGGAGGTTTGCTGTGTAATTATAAAATAATTCACGAGCTCTTCGCGGGGCGACCTCAATGCATGTGGCAATCCAGACACGACGTGAGAACTTCAACCAGATGTGTTGGAGGGCTATTTATGATAATAAGATCTAATGGTATGATTTTTCAAAGTATATAAAATTGGTACACCCTCCGAATATAACTTTCATCGGAGGTTAACCGTGCTGTTGAAAACTCTTGACTCCATACTTTTCTAAACATTTCGTGGAGGCACACGAATAATACTTAGTCAACTGTTGGAGGATCACCCTTACCGGATGCAAGACCCCTTTACCAGTGCCTGTTCCTTGCATGGGCAAACGGGGGCAAGTGCCCTTCGCCCTTGCAATTTTAGGAGGCCCACAAATTTGGATTTCCTTTCCTTTATTTTTTTTAACCTTCCTTTCCGTAGAGTATTTCCAAACGTGGAATTTAATTTGAGAGTAATTATGTAAACTTTTTACATAATTGTAATCTGTAGCAGACATATTCAACCTGCTGCTCGCGGGCACTGTGGTGCTTTCAAAGTGCTTGATGCTCGTGTCCGATTTCATGTTTGCGAGTACTTGATTAACGTCCCAATTTGAACACTCTGCACAAATTACATTCAACGATTAAAATCATCCTAATTTCAAGCAATCGTATCCCAAACTTGATAAGGGTGCACCCTTTTTGATGATGGGAACAAGCATTGTGCTTGCGACTGGAAAAAAGTTTCCTGAAAGAACGTTATATAAAGGGGGGTGGGGGGTGGGGAGGGAAAAGATTAATGTTTGCACAGGGCCAGAATTTATGAGGAACAGGCTGTGCCCTTCAGCGCAATAATAATCTTCGCTATTTTCTCAAAAACTGTACAGTTTTATGCAGATTTTATTTTCATTAATATTATTAGAGCTGCAACTAGAAGCGTACGCAGGATCAACCTTTCGAGTAGCACGCCGAGTTTAGGGATGAGCGCACAAGAAATTCTCTTCTAGAGAAATTTTCTGTTACTGACTGTCGAAAGCACGGTATTTCAAGTTTAAAAATTGATTGAAACAACATATTAAATGCTTTTCCTTTGATATTCGGATTTGTGTGCGAAAATATTTTAAATCTGATCATCTTGGGCTATCATATTCTGCTACTTTGTATTATAAAAAACTATTTAATTTTAAAATTTCAAGTTTTTCACTTCTATTACCACGGATTTAGTGCTTTGGTGAATGAATAAACACTTGAGAAAAATAATGCTGCGCTGACTATAATTTTGAACGAAAAAAATTATTTAAATACGTATTAGATTACGACTTAGCAAAATAGAAGTATACAGTTTTCTTAATTTCTTTGACTCGACTATATTCGGGTAAAGTTGACGAACGACTTCATTTAATTTTTAATTTATTCCGAAGTTGAGCAATTTTGAGAATGATTTCGTCTATATATCGCGTCTTGCATAGAGCTATTTTCCCTCACATATTTTCACATTAAAATGTGGAAATTGCATCCACTGCGACAGTTGCATCGCCATCTGAATTGAAACGCCGTATAGGTGAAGACAGAAAAAAGGCACGCCACTTGAGGCATGCGATAAAATTCAGCGGTAAAGAAAAAAAAAACGAGATTGAAAGTTGAAAGCTGTTGAAAGAACATGCACCAGTGAGGACATACCTAAGGCCCCTTTCACACGGAGCGGATGCGGATGCGGACGAGGGTCCGCATACCCTTTCAAACGAGCGCTGAAGATGCGGACGAATCGCCCGCATCTTTAGTTCGAAATTCGTGCATAAAAACTGTTTTTTGCGCAATTTTTGTAATTATTTTTTTCCTTCACCCCTGATTCAGTGCCCATAGGCAGCCTAGAGGCATTCTTTGGTGGTTTTTATCATTGAGCCTAAAGATGCCTCCATTCCGATCCTCACAAGTAGTCGATGGGAGAAAATATCTTGAAATATTTTCAAAAAATTTTGAAAAAAAATCTGTCTTTTCGGAAAAATATGAAAGAAAAATTCCAAAAACACATCCAATGTTCGAAAAATCCAATCCAAAAACATTCGATGTTCCAAAAAAAAAAAAAATTCTGCAAATATCAAAGAATTTGCAAGTATAAAAAAAGGGAGGGGTTGGGACTTTCAAAATGTCTGTGCTTAGAAATATTCACATCACAATTCTGTCTTAGGCCGGGATTACACTATGAAAGTTTTGTAAAAGCTCTTTGATAAAACGTGAAAAATTCAACCATTAAGATCACCGGTTGCATTTGCTTGAATGCAACCGATGCGCCTATTGGTTGAATTTTTCAACTTTTATAAAAGATCTTTTACAAAACTTTATAGTATAATCCCGGCCTCAAGTATGGATTACACTATAAAAATTTTATAATAATTCTTTTAAAAAAGCAACTAATATATTTATCGGTTGCACTTGCAATTTATTAGTTGCTTTTTTCAAGTTTTATAAAATAACTTTCATAAACCTTTTAGAGTGAAATCCCATCCTTAGATTAGTCACTTCTGAAATATAAAATTTCATTTTTTTAAGTTTATAGACTAAATATTGAGTAAAATAAACTTGTAGGTATTCGGGGGGAACCACCAAAAATATTCAAGCGCTAGGGTCTTCAAACGTCTTAATCCGGCCCTGAGTGAACACCGTACGTGGATAACGTTGTTTAATAAAAGTATTTTTTTTAAAGTTTAAAAAAGTTAACAGATTAAAAATGAAAAAAAACAACAAATATTTAAAATAATATTTCAGATATTTATATTTTTAAAGAATTTTAAAAATTTAAAAAGAAAAAAATTATTATTTTTTAATTAAATTTGAAAGTTATTAAAGTATTTAGTTGTGGCGATGCTGTCGGCAAGAGTGTGTAGGTGTTGGTTTCGAATAGCATAAATCTGCCAACACCTCGTTATGTGCGCGCGCGTTTGTGGACACCATATGTAGTTGCCGGAGGTGATAATGACATTTAAATTGAAGTAGCTATTTATCCATAGTTAAATTTTATTTGACTCCACTAAGACTGTTCAATTCTAGATACGGTTAAATATACGGTTTATTAATTAGAAGAAACACACGGCACGTTAACACATATATACGAAATAATAATACACGGACACACAGTCAAAAGACATCTCTACTCTGCAAGAAACCAAAGCCTTCTCTCCCAAACAGCGGAAGAGAGGCCAAGAAAAGGCGCGCGCACATAACGAGGTGTTGGCAGATTTATGCTATTCGAAACCAACACCTACACACTCTTGCCGACAGCATCGCCACAGTACTCCCCCACGAGTCCGAAGGACGTTAAGCTTGATAAGGTGTTACAAAACGGACTTTCCGTCCGGACCTCGTGACGAAGCCCTGTGGCGAGGCTGGGGCATTACATATAGATGATTTGCGAACATTAGATTCTTTGCATTCGAGAGAATTAAACAAAAATGCAGGTTTTAAACGATCAATAGAAATACACTTAGATTCATTATTGATACGCAAAGTAAAAAATTTATCAGTCCTATTCAAAACTTCATAAGGTCCTTGGTAAGGCTGCTGTAGCGAACGCCTTACAGTGTCAACCCTCACAAAAACGTGTGTGGATCTGGCCAAGTCCTTGTGCACAAAAATGTTTTTTGAGGAATGATTGGACAAAGGCGAAGGACGAAGCTTTGACATAGTCATACGCAAGTTCGTGACATAATCAGATTTTGAGGTGTGCTTACCGGAATCTTTGAAGAAGTCTCCTGGTAACCTCAGAGATGTTCCGTAGACCATGTCCGCCGGCGTAGCACCAAAATCAGGTTTGAAACTTGAGCGTATCCCGAGTAGAATGGTAGGAAGAACGTCAACCCATCTTTCAGTGGCGTGACACATGATGGCAGCTTTCAAGTCCCTGTGGAATCTCTCGATGGCTCCATTGCTTTGTGGGTGGTAAGCGGTAGTACGCACCCTGTCCACACCCAGCAACTTCGCAAGAGATCGGAAGAGTTCAGATTCAAACTGAGAACCCCAGTCCGTAGTAATGCGTTCTGGAACGCCAAAACGGGAGATCCAATTCGACAGGAAAGCGAATGCCACAGTTTCAGCAGTCTGATCGGGTACAGGAATAGCTTCCGGCCATCTGGTGAATCGGTCACTGCAAGTCACAACGTAGCGATTTCCTTTACTTGGTGGAAGTGGACCCACGATGTCAATATGGACATGCGAGAACCTTGCGGAAGGTAATCCGAATGCACCAATAGGAGAATGTGTGTGACGACCAACTTTGGATCGCTGGCAATGGATGCAAGTTTTGCACCACTCTTTGCAGTCCCTTTCTAAAAATTTCCAGATGAATCGTCTGCGAACCATTTCAGTAGTAGCTTTGGCACCAGGGTGGGAGAGGTTGTGCACTGCATCAAAAATAGCGCGGCGAAACGTTGACGGTACGTAAGGTCTAATTGAACCAGTGGAAACATCACACTGTAGAGTGACTTCAGGAGAACCGAAAGTCATTGGTTTTAACTCGAGACCTGAGTCCATTTCACGAAGTAATCGCAATTCTTCCTCATCCTGAGCGCGAGCCATCTCGGCGAAATCGATATTAGGAGGTATTTCAATTTCCGATATTCTTGAAAATGCATCGGCTACTGCATTTCGATCGCCTGAAATGTGCTTGATACGGGTTGAAAATTGACTAATGAATTCTAGATGACGAATCTGCCTAGGTGAACATTTTTCACTTTTTTGGGAAAATGCATAGACCAATGGTTTGTGGTCTGTGAGAATTTCGAAGTCAGATCCCTCCAGCATATGTCGAAAATATTTAATTGCTGAATATATCGCTAGCAATTCTCGATCGTACGCACTGTATCTGCGTTCAGCTGAAGTTAGCTTACGCGAGAAGAATCCTAATGGCTGAGTTTGATCATTAACTGCTTGATTCAAAACTCCGCCAATCGCGAAATCAGACGCGTCGACAGCTAGAAGGAGATGCGCACTTGAAATAGGATGAGCCAATAGAGCAGCATTGGAAATCATTTCCTTGCATGACTCGAATGCAGATTTTGCTTCCTCAGACCAGACGATTTTTGTTTTATCCCGTTTTTGTTTGCCTTTAACTAGATCATGTAAACATGCTTGCGTAGAGGCAGCGTTTTTCATGAAACGATGATAAAAATTTATTAGTGCCAGAAAACGTCGCAGCTCATCGATTGTGTTGGGCAATGGATAGTCCAAAAGTGCGGTAACACGATCCGGCAACGGGGAAATGCCCTTTTCTGACACAAGATGACCTAAAAACTGAATTTCTTTGAGTCCAAATTGGCATTTGTCAGGATTGAGAACTAAACCGTATTCGCTTAGTCTCTTGAACAACACATCGAGATCTTGTTCATGCGACTTCTCATCAGCTGACGCAACAAGAATGTCGTCTAAGTAAACATAGCAGAAGTCGAGATCCGAGAGGATGCTGTCAACGAATCGTTGAAATGTTTGTGCGGCGTTCCTGAGCCCAAAGGTCATGAAAACATACTCAAAGAGACCGTGCGGTGTAATCACAGCCGTCTTGGGAATATCACTTTCTTTCACAGGAATCTGGTGGTATGCCTTTACAAGATCGAGTTTAGAAAATATTCTTTTTCCAGCCAGACCGAAAGAAAAGTCTTGAATATTGGGAATAGGATAACGATCAGGAGTAGTTACGGCATTCAACCGACGAAAATCACCACATATGCGCCAACCACCTGTCTTTTTTGGGACTAGGTGGATAGGACTAGCCCAAGGGCTTTTGCTAGGACGAATGATGCCTTGCTTCAAAAGCAAGTTAAATTCTTTCTTGACGGCAAAAAGTTTTTCAGGAGAAAGACGTCTAGCCTTTGCGAAGACGGGAGGCCCTGATGTTTCGATGAAGTGGATAATGGCATGTGGTTTGGGTTGAGAATTTAAGACCGAACCAGTGAGATTTGGGAACTTGGTCAAAATTTTATGGTATGTAGTGGCACCAGAAACTGTAGTTAGACCGAGAGAAGGACCAGTGGTAACGACACCAAGAGAGTATAGAGTTGTCAAATTATCAACCAACCGGCGATTCTTGACATCAACAAGTAAACCGAATCTCTCCAAGAAATCGGCACCCAAAATAGGACTTGTGACGTCGGCCACTAAGAAATTGAATGAGAATATTCTCCTCAGTCCGAGATCAAGTTCAAAATGCTTAGTTCCATATGTGTGAATTTTAGTGCCATTAGCCGCATATAACGAAAGGTCGTCAGGCTTGGAAACTTTGGCAAGTGATTTAGGAAAACAGCTCACAGCTGCACCACTGTCAACAAGAAAACGAATTTTCGATTTTCTATCACAAATGAATAAGCGACTTTGAAAGTGGCAATCTCCGGCCGCCGCTGTAACAGGATTGCCCACTAGTTTTCCGAGTGTTGGCAAGGTGAAATGCAACGATGTGCTTTTTCACCATATCGAGCATGATACCAGCACAATTTGCGTCGATCGGAGCGATCTGAAGATTTTTTCCGCTCACGAGTTTTCGAATTGATTCGCGACCGACCTCTGTATTGGTTTCGAGAACGAGGTCCGGACGGAAAGTCCGTTTTGTAACACCTTATCAAGCTTAACGTCCTTCGGACTCGTGGGGGAGTACTGTGGCGATGCTGTCGGCAAGAGTGTGTAGGTGTTGGTTTCGAATAGCATAAATCTGCCAACACCTCGTTATGTGCGCGCGCCTTTTCTTGGCCTCTCTTCCGCTGTTTGGGAGAGAAGGCTTTGGTTTCTTGCAGAGTAGAGATGTCTTTTGACTGTGTGTCCGTGTATTATTATTTCGTATATATGTGTTAACGTGCCGTGTGTTTCTTCTAATTAATAAACCGTATATTTAACCGTATCTAGAATTGAACAGTCTTAGTGGAGTCAAATAAAATTTAACTATGGATAAATAGCTACTTCAATTTAAATGTCATTATCACCTCCGGCAACTACATATGGTGTCCACATAGTCAATTAAATATTCATAATGAACAGAACGGCTTATAATTTTGGTCCCGTCAGTGGCCGTTGTTGACAGGTTTTATTGTATAAAATTGTGAAATATGGACAAAAGGCAGTTGAAGTTGCTATATCTCAATCTCAGAAGGAAACGAAGGGATACACGTATGTAGGTACATTATATTAATGAGCAGGGACCATCATATGGTGTTTTTAAGGGTATTTATGGCAAATAATTAAAAAAATTCCGTGAAAAATCACCTTTAAAAAGTAGCCAAAGATGCGGACGAATTCGCTCCGCATCCGCATCGTGTGAATAGCTCCGAATAAACCTATTGTCAAAACTTCTATGTGCGGATGCGGAGCCCGCACTTAGGTTTTGACACACGCGGACGACATCCGGACCCGCATGAACATTTCCTAGGTGCGGAGATTTTTCGGCTCGTCTGAAAGGCGCAGTATATTCCAATTGTTAAAACTTCTTCCGGACCCGCATCCGCGTCCGCATCCGCTCCGTGTGAAAGGGCCCTAACGTGCTTGCGCGCGCGTTCTGGCGTCACCATCGTTATCTCAAGAAAGAGATATCAAGATGGCGGTGGTTCTGGCAATGTTCAACTACTGAGCTATAAGTAAACTTTATGCTTTCCTTATAGCTCAGTGTGTTCAACATTGCAGCGAGCCACTTTCCCCCCTTTGTCATAATGACGTCATAGTTTGCGCGCCCGAGGGAGATGCGCGGTGCAAGGAAAAGAAGCCGTCCTCGCACAGAAATCATCGTGACTGTGTGAAGGTAAACAAAGCGGGAAGCGTCTCGTTGTTTGTTGTAGATCGGCTTATTAATAATTTTTGTTTGCTTTGTTTTTGGGACGAAAAGAAATGACCACAATCAGACCTTTCACATGTGACGACATGTTCAGATTCAATAACGTGTAAGTTTTGTTTTCTTGATCTCCCCCCCCCACTCAACTACATATCAATTGCAATCTAATAGACGTTAGAGCTGTTATAGGCGCCTATTTTTAACATACTCAATGTTCAACTGACAATTCGACCCTTTTTAATTGACGGGAAAAAGAATCTAGGAGCCCACTTTTGAATATAGACTTGAATCTTAGACGAAATGGCTGGGAATTTACCAGGGAATGGGGTTCCTTGTCAGAGGCGGATCTATGATTTTTCCGCCCTTCTCCTATTCTAGCCTAATTTTCTTGACCAATCATTTCTAAAATTTACCCCCCCCCCCAGGATATAACCTGCTCATACTCCAACCCCTTGTAAATCTGCCGCTAAGTCACTCTTCGTCATTCACATGCTTCCACACTTTCTTGATCACTTTTGGGCGTTAACTGACCTGTCGCCTTGCTTACTAGGTCACTCCTATGCTTACATACACTAAACGCCACTCTTTTTGGTTGCTCATGCTTGGTTTTCTGTGGTTTCCAACTTTAAGGCGCGAATGCGAGCCGATCTCCCTGTTAAAAAGTCTCGCCACAGAGAGCTACAGGCCTACAACGTAACAAATATTCAATCATAACACTTCACTCATAGTTAGTAAAACTGGGGGCAGATGACAGCACTACACATGACAAGCATTACACAGAAACAAACTTTACGTCAGGTTGCACAACACGTACATTCCCACATGTACCGATTCGTTGGGGGGTGCCGCGGTGGGGGGGGGGGTGCATGTGTGGTGTAGCAGTAGTAGGTAGGGGCTCGGGGATCCATAGATGGCAGCACTGAAATATCAAGCACAGCACTAGCAACACACTCAGACTGTTAGGTGCACTCACTTTGTTCCAGACTCTGCCACGAAGCTGGGCTGGAAGAGATCTCGGCAACGGGATAAGTCTGGTGGCAGAGCACCTGGCGTTCATGTCATGGTTGCTCACGCTCTGCAGGTTATTCTTTTTGTTGATTACATGTTTGCATACTATTTTGACCATTCACATGGGTAAATTCCCAGTATACGGTATACCGCGATTTGGCGACTTTTTTAATCGCCAAACTTTGGTGCTTGGGTTACTGTCCCAATGCCGAAGAACGATTAAAAACGTGGAAATAAAAATAATATATATTATAATAAGTTATTTAATTAGTAAAAATCAATAAACGCCTATAGGCCATATTTCATACGGCGCGTGCCTGGGACACAAATGGTTTCGCCAGCTGTGCTCGGACGTCGCTTTGTTCATCATGTCAATGAAAGGGGGGGCCAGGTGCCCCCCCCCCCAGACCCAAAAATATTGACTTCGTACAACCACAAATGCTATGGCAAAGGTGCTGTACACTAGGGTTACTGCCCAAACACAGGCCCATCTTTATACAGAAGTCGATAATGCTTTTCGAATTGTAGCCAATGCAGATGCATTAAATCTGCATGATCAACTATAATTGCGGAAAAAACAGAAAATAGCGTGAAATAACAGTATAGAAAAAGCAAAACCAGCATTGAGCAAAATGGATAAGCAAAACAAAATTTCAACAATAAGCTGGACAAGAAAATAGGGCGCAGTGGTGCGGTCTACGTTTTAGCACCTGGAAGAATTACGTTGACGACATATCATTGTTTGGCGTATATGAAAATTTGGCGACAAAACACTTTCTTGGTCAATGTTTTGGGCGTTCACCGACCTGTCCCCTTGCTTACTAGGTCCCTCTTTGGGTTACTCCTATGCTCACACAAACACACTCAGCGCCATTATTTTTGGTTACTCATGCTCACACACACTCTCTTGGTCATTCTTTTTTGTTGATCACATACTTGCACATTGTTTTGACCATTCACATGCTCACTCTATGTAACTCTTACGATCTCTCACCGGCCTGGTCCCACGTTGTCTTGGTCACTCACATGCTTGCACACTTTCTTGGTCAATCTTTTGGGTGTTCACTGACCTGTCCCCTTGCTTACTATGTCACTCCTATGCTTATACACTCTCAATGTCACTCTTTTAAAATTTTCCAGAATGGCCCAGTCTTTGAGCACCTGTATCTCTTCATTGAGACAGAGAGGCAAGCCATGTTCTGGTTTGCAGGAGGTCACTCACTGACATGGTCCATTGCTCTCTAGTTGACCGAAATTGGCTGTAAAATTGTAGATGCTGATACTAATTTTTTAGTTGCTCTTGAGACCTGGGATTTTTCCAGCTTTGATCTTTGCGATATATTGATATACAAATCTGCCCTGAATTATGAATTTATTTCGTTCCTGGAATGTATGTGTATCATTAAAAACTGGTATCTGAAAGTGCAATTTCCCATTTCAAACAGTGAAAATCTCTGATTTCATTACAGTATATCTCTTATATCACGGGAAGAATTTGCCTGAATTTTAGTGTACCAAATGGTGAGATTTTTCTTTCATTTTAGCCAAAATAATGTACCGGATCGGTGCACACCGGGTTCTAAGTTTTGATATCCCAGGTTTGCAGGCAATAAAAGCAAGTAAAAAAAAACCACATTTTTTTCTACCACAGTTCATGTATTCATATAAATCAGCCTTGAAAGCCTTTCAAGCTGAATATAATTTTCAAAAATTGTAATAAACTTTACAGGTTAAGGTCAGTCTTAGGGATCAATCCTGAATAATTTCAAACTTATCACACAGAATTCCGATACCATAAATCTTTATGTCACAAGCCTGTCGAATATACTGGACAGTTTTTCAGAAGTCGAGATTTTGGGCAGTGAAAACTGTGAGTCCTTCAAACATTGTTGTAAAGTGTGGATGTTGTACAGCACAATAGCTGTAACATCATTAGATCATGACCATTATGTCATTGTTGAACTCTCAATCACCACATCGTTGTTGGCTTAAGATCGTGACATCTGCATTTGACCATAATCGTATCTCTGCAACAAGCTTCAACATGATTATAGTTCATAATTAAAACATCCTGGCTACCGGATGTGTCTCAGTATGGACCATTAAGTAAGGGGCCGTTCAAGTATTACATAAGCAAATTTTTAGCCATTTTTTACCCCCTCCCCCCTCTTGTCAGCAAAAGGCAGCAAAACGCTTACCCTGTCAGCAAAATTTTGTCATCAGTTATGCCCCTCTGAATCTTAACTCATATTTTCATAAAAAGTGGTTGATGATGTAAGCATTATCCAAACCCCCCCTCCCCCCCTTCTCATCAAAAGTCAGCAAATCGGACCCCCCCCCCCCATCGATGATGACGTAATACTTGAACGGCCCCTGATTAAGATTCATATTGGATTAATTTTTTTTTCCAACGGCCAAATGCAGAAACGGAAGTAAATGCAAGAAATGAATATGAGAACAGCTTCAATCATGAGTGGGTATATATACAAAGATATCATCAAAGTCATTTACATATTTTTGAAGTATTAAAACATTATTTTAGAATTCAACCAGGGTTCGTAAATATCGCAATATTTTCAAAAATATCTGATATTTTTGATAAAATGATGAACCGATTGTTTATTATAAATATTTTAAGCATGATATAAATTAAAAAGTAGAACTTTTACTTAACATGAACACTTCCTTTTACTGCATATTAATAAAAAAAATATTTTAAATCTTGTCTCTTACTCTCTCATCTTGCATCCGATATTTTCATATATAATCAATATATCAATATTTTCATGTATATATCTGATGTCTTTGATATAAATATGAGAAGGGTTCAATATTTTCGTTTGACCAGGGTCTGATGTTTTTATTTGACAAGGGTTTGATATTTCAGTTCAAATATTAAATCATTCTCGAATGAAAATATGAAACTGTTCAATAAATGAAAAGGAAATATTTAGACATATTAGACACATATTTAGAAATAATTAAATTATTTCTAAACATGAAAATATCAAACCCTTTTGAACTGAAAATATCAATGTATTCCAGGCTAAATACATCTATTTTTGAGCAAATCTATTTATTTACTGATTGAAAAATTCAAAGAATTCGTGTGTAAATTCATTGATATTTAAATCATGAAAATATTATACAGTTATACATATTAATACATTTAATATATATTTTAGACTGAAAATATCAAAAATATCAGATACCATGATATTTTGAAAATAAATATCGGATATATATCATGACATAGATGGATTGATATAGACAAATCCTGAATTCAAAATGATAAAGTTGATTGTTATGATATCAAGTCTCAGTTACATATAATACACATTGAGTCAAATGCTTTTTTTGTTGTTTTTTTCTGTAAAACCATTTTGCTGGTTTCGCTACTGTCCTGGCAAAAAGTTATTTAATGCTCAGCCATCATGAATATGCTGTAACAATTGAATAGTTTGATATATGACTAAATGGTTTGTTAAAGTACTGAGACATAGAAACTTCTCAATGCTCATTAAACGGAATCAAGAGATAGATCATCTCGTAGATGGTTTGTGCTTTGCCGCGGAAAAACTGATTATGTTATTCATCCATGTTCCATTTGATTAAGAATTTTCAGAGTGGCGCTAAATTTCACTCTGTAAATTTATTCTGTGTATTCTAATCATATCAAAAATTGTTTAAAATAATGTTCTTTGTATTGTGGTCATATTAAAAAAAAACACCTTTTATCCGTAGGAATCTGGATCCGTTAACAGAAACTGTATCCTTTTTTTCAAAGAATTTTTTTCTTTATGATGATGGTGATGATGTGTTTTAAGAAAGCTGCTGCGAAAATTCACAGAAAATGTGAAAAGTCCTTCATTTCCTATTCTATACTCTTCCTTAAACAAAGTAGGTGCTATTCTATGTGAATGAACAAGTCAACACAGGAGTGAGTGAATGAGCTCAATTTATCAATGAGTGATTAAGTAGGTGATCACGCAGTTGGTCAATCATTTGGCTATAGGAATTATTATTCACTCATTCAGTTTGTCAGTTATTCCTGAAGTTTTTCTTGACTAAAATCAAAATAGTATGGATTGTCTTTTTACCTTCAATATCTAGCACATTGGCCGGAATACTTTCAAGTAGCCGAAGCCCCTAATGGTGATATTATGGGTTATAGTAAGTATAAAGCTACGTTTTTTCATTTAAATTTATTACTCATGAGTATGGCTGGTCTGATTAATCAGGTCAGTTAATCGCAGTTAAAAATTTTAGCCGTGTTAATCGACTCGATCAATCCGATTGAAATTCATTTAAAATTTTTATTAAAAGTTCAGAATTTTTTTTTGATTTATTTGACAAAATGGAGTGTGTGTCTTAAATTATATTCCTAGGCATAACATTTCTGATAGGTGGCAACATTTAAAAATATCTGAATCGATATTTTAATCCAATTTTTAGACATGATGAAAATACAAGTCAATTCAATGGAAACTGGTGATAATTTCAGTTTTAAATTGGGATTCACTGGAGTTTTCAAAGACCAAAATTGGTTTTTTCCACTGTGAACAGCAGTTTTTTTTATAATTTAGGAAATTGTTGCCCTCCCCTCCAGTACAATTTAGCAGCAGTTTTTAAGGGGGGGGGGAAGTAGTTTTGAAATCACTGACCAACCAAAAATGACTGATTTTTTTTAATACAATGACAAGATTGTAGTGGAAAAATATGCAGGATTCGACAAAAGTTTTCAGCATTACCTCAACCGTGCAGCCTTAATTTCTTTATCTGTTCCTGTGTTTGTTTACATTTAGTGAATAGGTGATAGGAATAAAATTTATTTTTGTATCATCAGGTAATAAAGAAAAGTTACCTAAATACATTTGTTATAAAGTGTTAGAATTTTGAAATATTTGATTAAAATTTGATTAATTGATCAAGATATGTTGATCAATCAGTTAAAAATTGGAATCAATTCCCAGCCGTACTCATGAGCAATTTAATAACATGAATGTGCCACCGATATTTTGAATTACAGTAGAGTACACTTATAACATACCCTTGATATAACATATGACTTTGTAATCCCTGATTTTCATACTATGCAAACATAAAACCCATAAAAATAAAGTCAAAAACTGACTTATTTGTGCAACGTATATATTGTGTATGTTACTGCCAAAGCCTGAAGTTGGCCTGGCCAATGTCCAAAATTTGGGCTGTTTCTGGCCCCTATATGTTGATCCCTATACATCCCTATAGGGAGTATATGCTTTGGCAGTAACATATATATGTGTGTATCACTAAGATATCGATATTCAGATGCCTTTGATTGTTAGGGTTGCCATAGCTAACCACAATAATTATGGTTAGCTATGGCTAATTATAAAGGACATAATTATCAAAAAATAATACACCAGCTTGGTAATGACCCCGAATCATAGGGATCAATATATATGGCAAAGGCCAGAATTTCGGACATTGGCCAGGTGAACTGGGCTGAACGCTTCGAGAAGTTGCCAACTTTGGTCTTTGGCAGTAATATATATATATATATACTATTGTTATATCTCCCCTCGTTATATATAACCAGTCTTTCGAGGAATCCTGTATTAGCAAGTGGAGTAGGGACATCTCTGTATATGTTGTCCTCTGGTGGCCTATGTCATTCACGAACTAATAGTCGATTGCTGCCAACATCCACATACGGAGTCATTGAACATAAATATACACTCAAAGGAAGAAATTTAACCAGTCTGGAGGAATCTTGCATAACTGGTGTTTATACACAGGAAAATACAGTATACACAGAGCCACTACTTCTAAACCACACACCACACATGCACCTCTTCCATATTCCTCTGCGGTACTTCTAACGAATTGGAAAATGTTAGAATGTGCATGTAAGTTTTGTCACAACCTAACATGAAGTTTGTTTCTGTGTATTGCTTGTTACGTGCAGTGCTGTCATACATTTTTTCAACTATGAGTGAAGTGTAATGATTGAATAATTGTATCGTTGTAGGCCTGTTGCTCTCTGGGGTGAGACTTTTAATGGGGAGATTGACTTGCATTTGCATCTCAAAGTTTGGAATCCAGAAAACCAACTTCAGCAAAGTATACAGAGCTGCCAACTTTCCAGATTTCATGACATTTCATTCCTTTTACAAATCTCCGTTAATTATAATGTGTTTTCTTGAACAAAAAACATTTAGCATAACAGAAATGTCCAGTAAATAATAGAAATTCATGAAATCATCGTTGAAAAACTAGACAGGGCTTCGAGATTGCGAATTCATATTACCGGTTTTCAAGTATTGTTTCAACTTAAACAGCATAAAAACTTGGAAAAAAAGAAGAAAAAAAAAGAAATATTGAGTTTGAGGAAGTTTGAGTTAATCGAAGCCATCTAAATCTATGAATGTAAACAAACATGGCAGCCCATTCATGTTGAATACCTTTTTTATTTCCGTGTTTAATCATAA
This sequence comes from Pholcus phalangioides, assembly GCF_987345545.1. Taxonomy (NCBI): domain Eukaryota; kingdom Metazoa; phylum Arthropoda; class Arachnida; order Araneae; family Pholcidae; genus Pholcus; species Pholcus phalangioides. Next base: position 7,651,572 of record NW_028301609.1, read on the forward strand.
AAGGGCTAAGGGATGATTATCACCATATTTTCTCTATGTAATATTACGCTGACCATATTTCATTGCAGAAATTACAAAAAAATCTGGATCTATACACCAGAAAATAAGGGACATCGTCAGTTGTGTGTGAGTAAAATTCGTAATTTATTGCTGAAAATTTTTGATAGCTCGGGCATTGAAGGCTTCTACAAATCTTGGTTAATTATAATGTGTTTCATGAAGAAAAAAAATGTTTAACAGTGAAAATGTCGAGTAAATATTTGAAATTCATGAAAGCATCGTTAAAAAACTAAATTTTTCTTTACAACAGTAGGACACCAAATGATGACTAAAAATACAGCTATGTTTCATAAAATACGGGTAATATGTTCACCTTAAGTATTACTTTTTATTTCGATTCTCAATACGCCCATAGAAAACTTTGAACATTCAAATGTACAATGAGTTACAATCCATTTCCAGGCTATTAGGCCATGGTCTAAGACATTTTCTTCCTGACGTTTCACCCACATCTGTGGCAGGCATTTTCTGAGGTTACACGCACGTAGGTTTCTGCGACAAGCAAGAAAGTTTTCGTACATCAAGTGTCATTGAGTTATTCTCTCTGTAGATTTCTGAGGCTTGATCGGCCGCAGAAGATCTTCATTGGCTGGCTTGAATGGATGTGTTATGCTCCGATTGGCTGTATGTGGGGGTCTAGTGGCAATCATCTGTGGTCATTTTTCTGGCTCTCGTTGAGGGCACATCTGCTGAAGTAACAGGACCCAAGTGAGATACACTTTCGTCTCCTTCTTTCGATTTATGTTGTGGTGCTTGAATATTTTAATAGCTTTTCTGTGAAAGTGAGCATAGCAGTGCACCTCTGACAATATTACCTTAGTATTTTTAATTTTGTGATTGGTTTCCCGCAGATGATCTGCAATGGCTGAACTTTTCCCCAGGTGGCAGCTCTTCTGGTGTTCCTTTATTCTTATAGCCGTACTTCTTTTTCCCAATTTGATCGGTAACCTTCCTGAAGTATGGTAAGTAAGCTTTGTGGAACCCTGAGCCCAAGCCTATTTATCATTCTTCCGGGAGGTCACTGATCGAATTGGGTGAATTTTAGAAAAGTTCAACTCAGTTTATCAAGCCCAACTTCAAACCTACTAGAAACTTAGAACAATTGCTGCGCTTTGCAAAAGATGTGACAAACCCGCTTTGCATGGCAGGTGTTTACTGGGTTCCGTACTCATGCAGGAAGGTGTACATTGGAACAACAAAAAGAAGTATGGCTATGAGAATATAGGAACACCAGAGAAGCTGCTGCCTGGGGAAAAGTTCAGCCATTGCGAAACATATGTGGGAAACCGGTCACAAAATTAAATTTGAAAGTAGCGAGGTAATATCATCTGAGGTGCACTACTATGTTTGCCATTACAGAGAAGCTATTTAAATGTTGATGAGCTATTGAAATGATGATGCTAGATGTACAAACTCTTTCTCGCTTATCACAGAAACCTACGTGCATTTAACCTTAGAAGATGCCTGCCACAGATGTAGGCGAAACATCTAGAAGAAAAGGCCTTAGACCATGGCCTAATAGCCCAGAAACTGCTCGCAAATCTATAGGTAATACGTTCACCTTATGCATTACTTCTTATTCTGATTCTCGTTTATGCCCATAAAAAACTTAACGTTCAAAGGAACGTGTGCCGGATTTTTAAATAAATCGCCGGGTTTTCATTAGAAAGTTACGGGACTTTCACCTTCTGAAGGTTGGCAGGTCAGAGTTTATTAAGTTTTGAGAGTATAGTTTGAAAAATAATAATTGATGCATAAAATGTTTCTCGTTATGTGGAGATTAAGAATTATTTTTGTTCTCTATTATAGTCATGGGAAAAGCAGAAGGCGTTGCTGAGAACTGGCATGGTCATGTGACAGCTTTGACAGTAGCTCCGGAATACAGGCGGCTTGGCTTAGCAGCAACATTGATGGCTTACTTGGAAGATATCTCAGAAAAGTCAGTTCCCTTTTTTTTAATTATCATAATTATAGTAAACTGATGCAAGTGGAAATCGGGGGGTAAGTGGAACCACACATGATTTGTGTAAAATTCAGTTAGCTTCTGGTAACGGTCTCTTGCGGAATTTTTCTTTCATATTTACTCTAATTTTCAGTAAAAATATAATTGGTACGATAGCTGCCCATACAAGGAGCTCACATAAGTTAGGTTGTGGTCAAGGAACTACCTGTTGTGACCTTTACATTTCGACTATTTCTGAAACTTCGAATTGACCTAATATCAATATTTCAGCGCCAATTTCTTACTTTCTAATTACTTTATCTGTTATATGATTATGACTTAAAGTAAAGTAGGAATTAAGGTTTACATTTTCACTGTGTTGAAGCAAGTGGAACCCAATACATTTACACTAACCCCACATTCTCGCATTTTCCTTGTTATTTGCCTTATATAATATCGAATAATATTTATGTGGGGGTATTTTATATTAACATGCGGCACAGTTCCAGGTAACTCAAGCAGGCCACTGCATATTTTCAGATAAATTGAGCAACTCACAGCACAGTTTTGGATCATTTAAGTGTCCAGTGGCATATTTACAGATCACTGCAGCACATTCCCAGATCGTTTGAGTGATCCGCAGTGTATTTACAGATCACTTAAGTGATGTTCGCACAGTTCCGGGCTACTCAAGAGGCTAGCAGCCCTTTTAAAGCTCACCGCGGCACAGTTCCAGTGCAATTAAATGTCCGACAGCATATATACTGTTCCGGATAATTTTTCACAAGTCTTCGAGATTGAAAAAACAAGAAGCGGTTTGACGGACAAACACCGATTTATTTACAGAACAGCAGTTTACACGTATTTGCAAGCTAATCAGAGAGCTATTCACTTTTTCGTAAAGTTCAACCACAACTGACTTTTCATTGAGTCTGTCTCTATTCGAGCCTCGCATCTTGTGAGCGCCACACTATTTATAACCCTGGTAGAAACTTCGAGAAGTAGAATGTTCTACAAAATTATATTTTACAGTTTCCAAGTTTGCAGCACCACCGTATGGGGGTGTGGGAACTACTGTCTGGAGGGGTGGGACCTTCTGCAATGTTCTCACCAATCGCATCTTTCTCCAATAAACCGAAACCGGTATCAACTCTCGTTGCCAATGGAAGAATTGGGCCATCTATCGTTTATAGTTTGTAACAATATATATCACCGCAGCGCAGTCTCACAGCACTTACATGACCCACAACACAGTTTCAGAACACTTGAGTGTCCCATGCTTCAATTCCAGATGACTTAAGTGATTCAAAGTACTGTTCCATATCGCTTTAAAAAGTGACCCGCATTACATTTTCACATTAATATTGTGGCCCGCACTCTCTTAAAAGTTGGACACCTCCCTCTGTAGTAAAACATCTCTTGCTCTCAGAGACCGTCCATCCCTTTGGGAAAGAGCACAGACCATCCCAAGATGGTCTCTCTGGGCGGTCATGTCTGCCTGTCTGTACTTAAAACTAAATTTCTTTTCCCCTCCATGAATGGCAAAAAAAGCTTTGCTGCTGACTAATTTTTTTATGAGCAAGTAAAGAAGTGTCGCTAAGATTTTTAAAAGTTATTTTTTTTGTATTATTGTTAACACTTATTTGTGAGGGATGCGTGTTCCAGTTTTGTCTCTTTTTTCGAGAGAGAGAGAGAATAACCCATACATTGTTTTACATTTAGGAAAAGAGCATATTTTGTCGATCTCTTTGTCCGTGTGTCAAACAAAGTGGCGGTTGATATGTATAAAAGGTTTGGATACAGCGTTTATCGTAGAGTACTAGAATACTATTCCGGCGATCCTGATGAAGATGCATTCGGTGAGTAACCTGCTGTTATACTAATGAGTTAAAAATTCATATCGAGTGAAAAATGCAAGCTTATATAGGCATTCGCAATCATTGTCTGACACCCGCTCAGTCCCTGTCTGAATCTTTCCTGACACAAAGATTCAGCATGGATGAGTTCAATAATGGGTTCGTGTAATTTAGGGGCGGGGGGGGGGAATATTAGTGTTCTAATATTTCTACAAGAAAATCAAGAATATTTTTTGGGGTGTCCTGTTAGTCTTAATTCAGCCTTTATCTCATCAACCGTTCATTGTAGAGGTATGGCTCTAGTTTAAAAAATGATCAAAATGTGTTCAGGAATCACTCTGTACCAGTTTCGGTAGTGAAAATACAGTGTGCAGTAAAATAAAAAATTCTAAATTTTTTTATGGATATCCCATCCTCAAAACCCAATTAGAAAGTTAGTTGTCTGGCTCTTCTAAAACCACCAAAAAAAAAATACTATATTTCTAAGTGTAATATTCACTGAGATATGGGGAAAATGTGGGAGAGAAAGTACATTGTGTCCATTAGTTTTTCCCGCCCCACTGTTATTTCTGAATTTTTGAATTCAAATAATCTCAGTGAATATAGCACTCAGAAACATGAATTTTTTTTTTTTTTAGCTGGCCTCAGCAGAGACAGTGCTACAACTTTCACATTAGAAGTTAAAGTGGGAGGGGGGGAATTGTATATAAATTCAGTTTTTTTCTTTTATGGCACAATGTATTTTCACATGAATGGTTGATGACATAAAGCACAATGGTTGATGATAATATTTACAGGACACCCTGTATGTGGTAAATTATAGTACAGTGCACTCCACCTAATGTTATTGCATCAGGACGCAGGTTTCTGATAACAATTGCCAATTCATAAATATATCAGAAAGATATCAAAATGTGAATGTGATGACTATACATACCATTTGATTGAACAGCATGTATAGAAACGGGACAGCTGTTTTTCTTTTCCGTATTAGTAGTTGCAAAATATTCAATCATGCCCTTTTCCTTTTTTTCATATTGTTTAAAAAGGGTATTTTTGTGTCAAGCTAAATACAAATACCGGAATTTATTGAAATTATTATTCAGCCAGTAATGAAGAGTTCACCACTGTCTAATGCATTTTCCAAATTATGATAATTTTTTAATGTACTGTAAGTTTCGTAGATCTGGCCAAGTAACTGTGAAACTGACCAAGAACTGAAGGGGAAGGACTTTTTTTTTTTACATAACAAATATCTCCACGATAGGCAGGCTGTCGCAAAAGTAGCTAAGTATAATCCCCATGCATAGTAGCTGCTATAATCCATCTGTACCGTTATGGTGCACTTCCGGTTAAATTTTTGATTTTCCCAAGAATAATTATCCTGCAGATGGCGGTAAGGAAATTACACATGCCATTCTCCCACTTGAATGGAGATTTATTAACAATTTAATTCTAAAGCTACACCAGATTATTAAATTCAACATGTGACTCTCATTTTAATAATTCAAAATCATATTTCACAATGTAGTAATTCAATATTGCATAAAAATACATGTCTCTCCAACCGACGACAGTCAGGAAAATCGTTCTCTATCCCGCTCTACAAAGTGTGCAATGTTTAGTCCATGCAATCTGGGAGTCCGTATATTAATACCACCTTCTCATTTCAATAGCATAGTGACGGACTTGTGTCGCAAGGTCCTGGGTTCGAACCCCACTGTCACCACAGTAGTCGTCGACTGAAGTTGGTTTTCTGTGGTTCTCTGTCCCAACTTCAAGGCGAGTCGATCTCCCGTTTGAAAAGTCTCGCCACAGAGCAACAGACCTACAAAGAGTAAAAATTTAGTTCAATCATAACACTTCACTTCTGAAATATATATGGCAGCACTGAAAAATCAAACACAACACTACATATGCACTCAGACTGTTAGGTACACACACAGTTACACTTCCGGCACAACTCACTAGGTAGTAAATTGCCCATAGATGGTGATAGACCTGAGCCGTGCTCGGTTTGAAAGAAAGCAGTTCTATGTGTGTGTATGTGCGAGAATAGATTTTGATCATGCTTCCGGTACCTTTATAGTCAGTCAATACCTTTGCTACAGGAAACTGCCATACACAAATGATGTTAGGTGCTGGCCATGGATTCAAATGTTTGATGAGAGCATGAAGAAATATCTAATTTTTTCCTTGTTCATTTATTATTTATGTGTATTTATTTCCAGATATGAGAAAAGCTCTTTCGAGAGATACAGATAAGTTATCAGTCATACCATTAGCTCATCCAGTGCGGCCTGAAGATATAGAATAGATTTCTCTAGCAGTAGCAAGATGACAGCTTTTGCGTGATCTAGCAGATCAACCCGTCAAACAGGTTTCCGATAAATGTGTTTGAAATGTTTCACAATCAGCATTTATTATGTGCATGTTACGTCCTCAAATGTACATACTAACAATGAATCATTAATTTATCAAAGATTTGTGTGTTGTTTCATATTTATGAAATTATCAGATATTACGAAGTTTTTGGCGAGAATGAGTCTTTTTTTTTTTAATAGGATCAATTTCCATAAAATCTGAAGTTCTCTTTCAGAAAAAAGTCTGGATGTAAAATGTGGCTGTACTATTCCAAGGAAGGCTACAAGTGCATTCTGTCTGCATCATATGCGTCATCTATAGCTAGGTGGTGATCTCTTGTCATAATTGGCAAGTCTCACGAATTTTTCGAGTGGCTCCCGAATTGCTACTCCCCCCCCCCCCCCCGGATAGGGCTGGTTCCCAAAAAATTCTTATATCTCCCGCATCTCAACCATGATTGTAAAAAAAACCCTACTTTTTGGTGGGGGGAATTATTCTTGAAAAAAGACTTGTTTCTCTTTCATTTTTTATTCCTGAAATGACATCAAAAGTATGATGTAATTGTTGCTATTGCATCAGGTCACAAAAAAATATTCTATTTTCGGGAGAAGAAGACTAAATTAGCCAGTCAGCTCAGCCAGCATCAATTTGGCTTTTTGACCTCTGAAATTACATGCAGCTGCTTTGACCATATGTCCTGTTTTGGGCATCACGACATGTTTTTTTTCCATTGGCATGATTTTATTTGAGAGTAGTAACTTAACCAACTGATTGGTGACTTGCGGCTAATCGTGATGGCTTGCACGATGCCACACTTTAGCAAACATGAAGAATCCCTACAATTTTACTGAAGTTAATAGAAAATACATTGTTTTTCAAAAATCACTTTTACTTAATTTTTTTCCACAGAGTTCAGATCCTCCCTAAAATATCTCTAATTCTCATTCTCCAAAGTTGGAAGATATGTCTTTTTATACATAGTGCTGGCAAGCCCATCATTTTGCCTCCCCCCGGCTTTTGAAAATACACTAAAAGTGGTATATATACACCTCCCGGAAAAAGTTGAAATGACGGCCCTGAGTGCTGGTTCTGTTCATCCCTAGACCCACTCGAATAAAGTGATCACCTATGGCAGCATTTCTCAGGCTTTGTGAAGCTCAGGACAATTAAATGTCTGTAAAAGACATAACACTTTCGGCAGTGGTTCTTGAACTTTCGCCACCCACGACTCCCTTGCCCTAGCCAATGCTTACCTGTGACTTTCCAGCATAGTAAGGAACCACTTCAAAGCACTGAACAGGCATAGGGCATGGCTGGACAAATCGCAAAAAATCTAGGCGCCAAAAATGTTTTAACCTTAAGAAAAATTCCCAAAATAATGCTTCTTTTGACTTTTTCAGTGCATAGTGACCCTCTTTCATGTTGGCAGATATGCTGCTATAAATTCCCAACATTTTGTGCTGCTCTCAGCCTGCACTTCAGTAACTACACAAATACAATTTTAGGCGCCAATACCAATTTTTTAGTCACTATGGTGGCTGGGATTTGTCCAGCCCTGCTACATCAATATCAACAGCTTGTCTCTGACAATGAAAGATTGGTGATGCATACTAGTAATGATGAGTAGATGGGGCTAATATCTTATTCAAACTTAGGTGAATATCGTTGATATTTGTGGCAAGAATAATTTTCACTTTAATTACTTATATATTTAAATTTTCAAGTCTGTTTGAGGATCACCTGTCCCATTTTTTGCACACCATAAGATGAGGAACGCTGTTTTTAAGTGGATTCCTCTCATTAGACTATATTATTTATCGTGCGTCAGTTAAAACAAGCATCAGATATTACGAATGTATCTGATATGAATGTATATTCATGTTTCTGTGTAACTTCGTTATATGTGGGCTTGATTGTATTTAACATTGACAAGGACTCTGTCCTTTAACGAGAGAGCATTTTTATTTACTTGATTTGAGCTAGGGCTGGGAATCAGATTAAAATTTCCAAATGCCAACCGTTTTTTAACAAACACAATATTGGTAATATTACGTGATAATACAGTTGATGCTTGTTACCCACTTCATTCCACAGAAAACAGACGTTACATTGGGAGGTTTTTATATCAAACATTTAAAAAAAATAACTAGCTTCTCAGTTTTTTTTCCAATTGTTGGAATTTCCCTTCGAGCGATCAACTATGCGAACAAGGAAACCCTAACTCTTGTGCTTTCATAATTGAATCATGGTTTTTAATTATGGTGAACAAAGAAGGTCTACTCTTTGGAAATATTCAATGATTTGGCTCTTTTTTGGCTTTCAACAGCAATTCCCAGTCAACTTCTGCCAAAACTTTCAATTTGAGATCAACTGCTTTCTCCTGCTATAGCTGGCATTCCACTAAAATCCGGAACACCGGATTTTTAAATGTTGGGATCTGACCTGTTCCAGACATGTCGGGAAAAGCAAAGTTTAATAAAGATTGCATTATGCATTCATTTGTCACAATTGAGTTTTAAAATAAAAGTATTTAAAAATTTTCCAGAATTTGTGATTTTAACTTCCCAGCATGCTGGGTATTGCAGTAAAGATATGTAGTGCTTTGTGTATTTAAGACAGCCATGTCGAAGAAATAATTTTCAAAATGACAAAATGAGTTCAGTTACCTGTATATTCTTAAATTTTGAAATTAAGTAAAATTGCAAAAAGTCAGCCACGTGGGAAGTGGGAGTGAGCCACCATGTGAGAAAATAAAACAAAATGGTAAGCCGGGAGGGGCAGAATATGAACACCATCCAGTCGATGCATGCCTTGCTATGACTTGCCCTGCTTCCAGCAGGGCTACAGGGTTTTCTGTAGAAGTGACAGAACGCTTTATCTCTTTTCTTCTCCAAGCATCAAAGGTCAAGGTCAAACACATTCAATGATGGATTTTGTTCATTCATTTGCAAAAAAAAAAACGGGGAACTGAGCTGAGTTTAGTCGTTGTGATGGAATAAATGAATTTTACTGGTTTAGAGTTATGACTCACAGATCTTCAATCTGATTCCACGAGACTGAGACTCGAAATACACATCATTCATAAAATTCATCGAGACTTGAGATCAGATATCATTCACCAATGTCAGTGAGACTCGAGACAAAAGATTATTCACCAAATTAGGTGAGGGCCCAAGACCTGCAGATCATTCACAAAAATCAGGGAGACTCTCAGATCATCCACCCATATCAGCGAGACTCATAGAGATAGTTGGATCATTCAACAAGACACAGTGAGACCCAATCAAACAGATTGCTTGAAAGTACTAGTGAAAGAACTGACCACACAAATATTCCACAAGCTTCTTCTCTAAGGCTGCACTCACATAGTGGAGCGAAGAGGTACAAGTTCCTTATTTAAAAAAAAGGACCTGTCACGCGTAACAGTTGTTATAACAAGGGTCGACTGTATAAAAATATATTTTAATCATTTCATTGCACCTATTTGCTAGGCGTAAACAAATATAGAAATAGATTAAGAAATTAAGGTGGCAAAATGGTTATCACTTTTCTAACAAAAATTGAATTCACATTCTGGAGTCTCCTTCGTCAAAATTTTGGAAGGGGGCAAAATTTCTCATTTCTCTTTCAGTTTATGATGAAACAACGGAGCCAAATTGTGATAAGTCAAAAAACCATAGTATCGAGTTTGTGCAAAATATTGTTTACAAATTTGCCACTCTGAAATTTTGAAAAAGTGGCATGTGTAACATTTTGCCATCTGAGCACAGATTTAATATGCTGAACACGTTTGTCAAATCCTGGAATTTCTTTATTTTGATTTTTGAGAAAAGAAGTTTTTTTTAAATTAGTTACTGATTTTGAAACTACTTTCGATCTTCATTTTGTTGCTTGTTTCTTTAGAAATTGCTCTACGATATGAGAACTGCTGTTCACAGTGAAGGCAATAAATTTTTGTCTTGTCTTCTAAAGGTCCCATCTAACTCAATTTGAAACTGCAATCACCACCTGTTTTTGTTGAATCGACATAATTTGACAAATATTCATCCAAGTACATTGAACATTGAAGGACCGGACAGACCCAAAATACAAATACAGTAGAACGTCGTTACAACATACTATGTATAATAGGGGTTAAGGTTGTCTGTTGTAATTAATGTTCGGTTTAAAACAAATAATGCTTATAAGGATGTGGCTTATAGGTTTGTGGGGACGCAGTGCTGGTGGATGTCTCGTTATTTTGGAAACATACTGAGGCATGGCTCCTTTTCTTTTTTAAGTTATTTAATAGAAGAGAGAGATAATATAAAGAGATAATATAAAAATTGTACAAGACAAGCAACGCCGCAGGTTCTACATCAATGAAAGAACGGTAGTTATACCTGTAAAAAGTGTTTATTACCCTACGCTTACAAGCGATTGGCAAGAAATTGGGATGCTCCCTATTTGATGAATCTGCAATAAATATGGTAACCTTGTCATAACCTTACCGCAATGCTATAAAAAAGGAAAAAAAAACCAGTGAAAGAGTAAAACAGTATAATAGATAAGATAAGAATGTAGGTATATAAAGTAGATTTCTCTTTTCACCCTCTCCGTTCTTTCTTTCATAGTGGTAAGAAAGATACATATGTGGGGAAAAAACCAATAGGAGAAAAAAATCGATGAGAAGAAAGGAAAGAAAACAGAGTGAACTTGTTTTGAATTTATTCCATTGGCGTTTGGACGTAATATTACGTCCTTGATCGTAAAGTGGTTATACAGGGTGCACAGGTAACAGCACGCACAGTATTTTAATGACGAACCGTTGATCCTAGAGGCCTACTTTCAATTAGGAAAAGTATTTAGAGTGGACACTTGGGTGATTTGTTTATTGCTTGTTTCTGAGAATACACAGATGTGGCGAGTCCCGAAGACATTGGTTTCAATTGTTTTTGTGGCCATGTCCTTTCAGAATTTTTTTTCCCCAATGTTTTTTTCAGCGTTATCTTGAGAGGGTAAGAAAGTCTATTGTAAGCATTTTTGGAAGGTACAAGTCTGCCTAAAAGAGTACAGTACGCATGCACAATAAGTTCTTCCGATCATTTCCTGTAGAATTTTCTTTCGATGTGGTGCTTTGCTTGCTGACAGGGCCGTCTTAAGAACATCATGGGCACTTGGGCCAATTGATTTTTCTGAGGCCAAACCTGGAAAATTCTCGAAAATTTCAATTAGTTCCCATTCTTGTGAGGCCCATCTTCCCTTGAGGCCAGGGCGGATTAACCATTAAGCAAAATAAGCACGTGCTTAGGGCACCAAGAGAAAAGGGGCACCATAAAAACTGTCGACATTTTTTTATCTTTTCTGTTGCTTAATTTCATAGTATAGAAAATTAAATCCAAGGATATTTACTCAAAATACAAAAAATGGAAACACCAAACACAGCTATTTAAAGTCAAATCAGTAATTCGAGCAGCGACAAAAAGAGGGCATCAGTGGACGTATCATTCTATTTATCACTCACTCTGTCTAGAGTAAATACTCAGGGCCGTCTTAAGGGCATCATGGGCCCCCGGGCCAAATGATTTTTCTGAGGCCCTACCAGGCAAATTTTCGAAATCTCAACCAGATCCCATTTTTGTGAGGCTCCCTTTTCTCAGCCCCCGGGTGGGCCCATGCCTTAAGACGGCACTGTAGATACTATTATGAATTGAAAAAAAAAGAAAAAACTCTTTATATAAAACTGAATAGCCGACAAGACATTCACTGCTTAGTCGGCAATGTACAACTCTCTCCCCTCCCCCCTCCTTGAAAACGGGTGAGAACTTCACTTGTCCGACAGGGATATAAACTGAAGAGCCAAAAAACTGTTACAGGCATGCGTATGCAAATAAAGAGATATGGAACCAATCAGAGTACGGCGCTGCAGTCGGCAACGCCTATATAGCACAACAAGTGTCTGGCATAATTGTTAGATCGGTTACTGCTTCTACAATGGCAAGTTATCGAGATTTAAGTGAGTTTGAACGTGGTGTTATAGTTGGCGCACGAGAGATGGGACATAGCATCTCCGAGGTAGCGATGAAATTTGAATTTTCACGTACGACCGTTTCACGAGTGTACCGTGAATATCGGGAATCCGGTAAAAAATTAAATCTACGACATCGCTGCGGCCGGAAAAAGATCATGCAAGAACGGGACGACTGACGAGAATCATTAAACGTGACAGACGTGCAACCCTTCCGCAAATTTTCTGCAGATTTCAATGCTGGGCCATCAACAAGTGTCAGCGTGCGAACCATTCAACGAAACATCATCGATATGGGCTTTCGAAGCCGAAGGCCCACTCGTGTACCCTTGATGACTGCACGACACGAAGCTTTACGCCTCGCCTGGGCCCGACAACACCGACATTGGACTGTTGAGGACTGGAAACACGTTGCCTGGTCTGACGAGTCTCGGTTCCAATTGCTTCGAGCTGATGGACGTGTACGGGTATGGAGACAACCTCGTGAATCCATGGACCCCACATGTCAACAGGAGACTGTTCAAGCTGGTGGAAGCTCTGTGATGGTATGGGGCGTGTGCAGTTGGCGTGATATGGGACCCCTGATACGTCTAGATACGACTCTGACAGGTGACAGGTACGTAAGCATCCTGTCTGATCACCTGCACCCATTCATGTCCATTGTGCATTCCGACGGAGTTGGACAATTTCAGCAGGACAATGTTACTAGACTCTCAGGAATAGGCCAATTCCAGGGCCACCATTACCCATAAAATGTTACTAGACTCGGGAATAGGCCAATTCCAGGGCCGCCATTACCAAACGTAGAGTCAGTAGAGGAAATGATCGGGAGAGGCTCTCCCGATTCGCGAATAATTCTCGTTTATTTGTTGTATTATATGGAATAATCATTATCATTTCTATAGTTGAAACATGGCTATGTTGTTCTATTCTTGAAAAAAGAAAAAAATATATTTTTAAAATATTTTTTCATATTACCACGTATGCGGGACTTCTTCGAGCGCGGGGCCTTGTGTGGTCGCATCTGTCACACACCCACGAGGGCGACTCTTGTCAATTTAATCCAATACTAAATATTCATGTTTAATAAATAGCCACGATTTTTTTCAAAGCATTTATGGGGAAAAAATCAAAACAACATGGGCCTCAGAACCTGTCTGCTCCTACCCCGCCTTCGCGGCCTTGTGTGAGTTATGACATCAATTCAAGACCTCTTGGCACAATCATCGGTCCGCTATACAGATACAACGCAGTCCAGTGCCTGAGCGAGGCATATTATGTGCAGCCTGTGAGGAAACAAATTTATAATTTTCCTCTGCTTTTCTAACACAAGCTGCGTTCATCTGAAACAAAATCACTCTCGTCTAAGGCCGGTATTACACTATAAAAGTTTGATAAAATCAATTTTATAAAACTTAAAAAATCCAACCAATAAAGTTCATAGATAACATTCGAGCAAATACAACCGATAAGCTTATTGGCAGAATTTTTCAAGCTTTATAAAAGGGATTTTATTAAACTTTTATAGTGTAATCCTGGCCTCACACCATCCGGTCAAAGCAAAGTTAATGCATGCCAACATCAATCTTCCAGATCACTTGACAAAAATGGGGCTGGAGGGGAGTTGATTGATAATTAATACTGAGTGTTGGAACATTTAAAAAAAAAATTCTTTTGGTGTTCTCAATGCCCAAAATATCCAAGTTTTACAGATTATGGCCTCTGAAATTCACTAATAAACTTGAAACTATGTTAAAATAGCTGTGGTGGTCGAGTGGTTATAGTGCCGGACTCGTGATGCGAGGATCCGGGTTCGAACCCCACAGTGGTGGTCGGCTGAAGTTGGTTTTCTGTGGTTCCCAACTTCAAGGCGCAAATGCGAGCCGATCTCCCCGTTAAAAAGTCTCGCCACAGAGAGCAACAGTCCTACAACGATAAATCATCATTCAATCATAACACTTCACTCATAGTTAGTAAAACTGGGGGCAGATGACAGCACTACACATGACAAGCATTACACAGAAACAAACTTTACGTCAGGTTGCACAACACGTACATTCCCACATGTACCGATTCGTTGGGGGGTGCATGTGTGGTGTAGCAGTAGTAGGTAGGGGCTCGGGGATCCATGATGTTCTTAAGTCAGCCACCTCGTTGGGCAATTTGCCTGTTGTGGCGTTGTATTTGTATTTGTATAGGCATTTCGAGCACGAAAATTTCAAAAAATAATTTTTACCAAAAAAGTTTGAAAATAGGAAGAGGCATTTATAGCATTTTTGTTTTTTTCATGGCTGAATTTCCGGGCTCTAGAGATGACTAATACAGAACCAGGGAAGAAGCAGAACTATAGAAATAAAGTGTGAATTTTCACACTGTTCTAATACACTGTTTTTGCTGCCATCTACGGTCAGAAAGGAAGATGACTGAAATCGTGGTAATGAATTTCGGATCAAGAAGCAGCAATTTTTATTCAGTGGAGTTCCCTGCGAGGAAAGTCCACAAACTGAACTGGATGGTAAGTTCAGTTCTTTCTCAAGAGCATAAAGAGCCATCAAAAACAAAGTACCTGAAATGAACCATGTTGGGTTCACCTTTATTGGTGGGTGAACTTCAATTCCTTTTTTTTTTCACAATAGTAAAACTTTTCACACAATCACATCACACGTATCTGCCACTTTGCATGATCTTTATTTGATCACTCAATAACGCAAATGGTCTCCATCATTTTACAAACTACACGCCTCACATTCACGTCTGCACATAGGCAGCTCCCGACACCCACTGGTCGTCCAAGGTCTCTCGTCTGTCCTCCTTTGTCCCTCAAAGGCAGGTGTCCCGATGTGGATCGGCGATTCCATTTTAAAGAACAAGGAGGGTTCTCTTCGCCTCAACTTCTGTCATTCGTGTCTTTAGGAAGCACATCTCACAAACCAGACGACAGCTGAAGTTTTCGTTCACAACAGCTCCCTACGAGCAAAGAAACAAACTGAACTGAATGGCAAGTTCAGTTCTTTCTTCGGAGTGTAAGGAGCCGTCACAAAAACCTAGAAATGGTAATTGAGCCGGATTTTCACCAATGAAGCGAGGTTTTCCTAGGAGCAGGTTTCCTGTGCCGCGCACAACGTGATTCGCCCAGTGCGACACGCCGTCCACTCACCAATGAGAACAGCAGCATGATTGTTTTCCTACAGAGCCAAAGCCGCTTGAAAGATGCAGCTTTGTACAGAGCGGAATACGCCACACGGCACCGCTTTACGTCGGGCATGATTGGCCGACTGCTTCTGGATGAGTGAATTGAGTCGTACACAGATCTTCTCTTCATTTTTTACAGAGAAATGAGAATTTCCACTATTTGATTTCGTGTGACACAATTAAATATTGTCGAAACAAGAAAAAAAAATCATGCGCCCCCCCCCCTCCCCCAACTGTCGCATTTTTATAATCTATGGACCCTGAAACTCGAGTCAATAACATCGTGCCAAGGTCTCCTATAATGGGGCCCCGGACCAAACGAATGCCACCAAAATTATTGAATTAATAAAGTCAAGAGTTTTTTCAACAACTTATTTTAATGGGGCCCTCAGGAAATTCTTGGGGCACCTGCTCCGGTTCACCACTTAGTGTTTGCAAAGTACTGTTCTCATATATCTACTCTATAATATAAAATCACAAACTCGAAAAGGGCCCCTTTCTATGCAACGGAAATTATTAACGATTTTATGTAACGGAAGTCGGTGACGTTTTTTGAGTGACGAAAATATGTTACGTTTTTGTGTTACGAAGTCGGTTACGATTTTGGATCAAGTTTTCATTTGACTCTTGCACACATCGGGAACTGCTTGACCTGTAAGGACAAAGTTTTGTGCATGTACATGTACCCAGAGGTATAAGCACAATGTGTGTCGGGGGCATCACCAGTGCTCCCAACACACAGGGTCCGGGTACCCAGGGTGGGGACAGATTCATGGGGAAATTGACAGGATTCATTTTGAGTCGGGATGAATCTCATTGTTTTCTTGCTTTTCATTGCGCATTGTACTGCATTGCTAGAGATACGTAAATTTCGCAAAAAAAAAAAAAAGTTTTAAAATCAGAAATTTCGCATTTATTCGCAGTAACGAATTTCAAATGACAAATTTCACATTCACTCACAAAAACAAAAACACCTCTCGAATACATAAAACATAGCTGAAATAAAAAAATTCGCATTTAAAAAAAAACCGGCCGTATTACTGGAAAGTGTTAAATCTGTGAGAAGTTGCATATACAGTCGAAGTACACTTATAACATAACCCAGATATAACATAAACCGTGAATATAACATACGGATGAGGAATTCTTAAAATTTGACCAATTCATAGGTCGATATATTTTCACCTCTGTTATAACATACCCTGCTTAAAGCATACACAATGGACATAACAAACCAAACGAATGGTCTTAACCAAGAAAATAATCCGGATGGTCCATGCTGTAAAAAAACCCTGGAAAAATCACCTAGGGTCTATGTTATAGCCGAACTCGACTGTATTCACATCTAACACAATTTCAGAGGAGAAAGAAGTGACGCTTGTGGTTTCCCATTCAAGCACACTCACAAGTACTGACCAAAATTACGACTTTCTTACTTGAAAAAGTGTAAATTACCTAGATTTCGCTAAAAAAAAGTAAAAAACAAATTTCAGCATTTATTCGTTAAAATTGGCGAATTTCACATTTATTTCGCGAATTCCGCATTTATCGCGGTTATTTCGTAAATACGAAATTTACGTATCTCTATGCATTGCTTATTGTGGTGCACTGAAAATAATGGTGCATTGCATATTGTATTGCTCACCGTAATGCAGCGTTTATTGCGTATTGTGGTGCATTGCGTACTACAGTGCTTTGCTTATTGCGATGCAGCGTTTATTGCGTGTTGTGGTGCATTGCGTACTATAGTGCTTTGCTTATTGCGATGCAGCGTTTATTGCGTGTTGTGGTGCATTGCGTACTATAGTGCTTTGCTTATTGCGATGCATCGCGTATTGCGTTCTATTGCGGTGGAAGGGGTATTGTGCTGTACTGCTTAACGTGGTATATTGGTCGATTGCGCATGGTTATGCATTACGCATTTTAGTGAATCACGTGCCATATGCTTATTCTAATGCAGTGCTTATGGCGTATTGTGATGCACTGCATATTGTGCTGTATTGCTTATGGTGGCGGTGTATTTGTTATTGTGGTGTATTGCCGATGGTGGAGTATTGCGTATTGTGCTGCATTGCTTATTGCGCTGCTTCGAATATGGTGGTGCACTAATTATTGCGCTGTATTGCCTACGGTGGCGCGTTGCTTATTTGCACTGAATCGCCGATGGTGGTGCATTGCGTATTATGCTGTATTGCTTATTGTAGTGCATTTTCAATAGTGGTGCATTACTGATTATGGTGCATTGCACTTTGCAGCGCATTGCATGATGTATTGCTTGTTGTAATGCAGTGGTTTTTGCGTATATTATGGTGCTTCGCTTATGGTGCATTACATTTTATGCTGTATTGCGGTGCGCTGTAAATAGTGGTATACTTCTATTTTTGGTGCATCGCGTGCTGTATTGCTTATTATGGTGCTTTGCTTATTGTGATGCATCGTGTGCTGTATTGCTTATTGTAATGCAGTGCACTGCTGATAATAGTGCATCGCTTGCTTATCGTATTTCAGTGGTTATGGCGTATTGTGGTGCTTATTGCGATGTATAATGATGTATTGCTTATTGTGGTGTGTGTTGCGTATTGCTATACATTACGTGTTGTAGTGCATCACGTGCTGTATTGCTTATTATAATGCAGTGCGTATGATGGTGCATTACGTGTTGTGGTGTATTGAATTTTGTGCAATACAACACAAGTAGTACAGTATATTGTAGTAGTAGTATATTGCAATATATCGTGCGCCGTATTGCTTATTATAATGTCGTGCCTACTGCTTATCGTGCTGTATATCTTATTGTGGTGCACTGCAATATGGTGCATTGCGTACTGTAGAGCATCGCGTGCTGTTTTGTTTAATCTAATGCAATGGTTATAGCTAGCTATTGTGCTGTATTGCTTATTGTGGTGCACCGCAAACAGTGGTACAATGCTGCTGCACCGCATGCTGTATTGCTTATTATAATGCAGTCGTTGATTGCAGTGCTGATTCTGCTGATTGCGTACTGTTTGTTATGCATTACGTACTGTAGTGCATAACGTGTGCTGTATAGCCTATTGTAATCAGTGCTTATTGCGTATTCTGGTGCATTGCGTATTATTGTGCTTTGCTTGATGCGATACATCGCGTATTGCGGCGGATTGCTCATTGTACTGTATTACTTATTGTGGTGCACTGCAAATAGTGCTGCATTACTGATTGTAATGCATCGCGTGCTGTTATAGCTTATTGTAATGAGTGCGCATTGGGAGTGTGTTGCTTATTGTAATGAGTGCGCATTGGGAGTGTATTGCTTATTGTAATGAGTGCGCATTGGGAGTGTATTGCTTATTGTAATGAGTGCGCATTGGGAGTGTATTGCTTATTGTAATGAGTGCGCATTGGGAGTGTATTGCTTATTGTAATGAGTGCGCATTGGGAGTGTATTGCTTATTGCGGCGTGCTGTACTACTCTTTGCGACGCAGTGCTTATTACGTATTGTGGTACATTGCGTATTATTTGGCTTTGCTTAATGCGATGCATTGCATTCTGTGGTGCATTTCATATTATGCTGTATTGCTTATTGTAATGCAGTGCTTACTTTGCTATTGCGATGTATCGCGTATTGTGATGCACTACTTATTTTGCTGTATTGCTGATGGGGCATTGCGTTTTGTGCTGTATTTCTCATTCACCACTATGTGCACTGCACATAGTGGTGAATTGAGTATTGTGCTTTATTGCCAATGGTGGTGAATTGAGTATTGTGCTTTATTGCCGATGGTGGTGCTTTGCGTGTAGTGATACACCGCATATAGTGGTGCATTCCTTATTGTGATGCACTGCATATAGTGGTGCGCTACTTATTGTGCTGTATTGCCTATCGTGGTGTATCGCATATGTATTGTGGTAGATCGAGTAATATGCTGTATTTATGATGGCAATGCATTGCTTATCGAAATCATAGTGGAAAATGGCAATTTTGCAGGCATTCGCAGGGAATATTTTGCTTTATAATTAAAGATGTGACGAGTAGTTAGGTCCATTTTGGAGGAGTTGGACTCCGAAGCCGTCAGGGGAGGGGAATTTTCCCCCTAGTTCATATAGTTATATATTTTTTAATTTAATTACCAGAAAAATTTCAAATTTCGTCCCTGTTCGGGGTCGTTTAGTTTGGGAAGGAGAAAAAAATTTTTGGGACTCCTTTTTTCACTTCTCCTTCCTCTTGCATTAAATATCTTTTATACGCATAATTTATGTCTACGATAATTTGCTTGAAGGACCATTAGGGGCTCCTGGTGGGCTAATCACTCGCTTCCACACTTTTCTGGTCACTCCTATGCTTAAAAACTCTCAAGATCAATCTTTTGGTCATTCACTGCTCTGGTCCCCACCCCCCCTAAAAATTCCCTATACTGCACAAGATAGCGTGTTATTTTGCCGTTCAGCACAGATAGTGAAATTCTGGCCGCAGAGAAACAGGTCTTGTGCAAGTGTAAAAATTAGAATGTGTGCCCCCTCTTCCCATCTGGGAGAAAAAGGTCAGAAGGCACATTTCATGTAAGAATAATTTTTTCTTTTTCTCTGCGAGACCCCCCACATCCTGGAGCCAGGTCGTCCTAGCCCGAGTACTTTGGTGGGCGAGTTTATAGTGTAAAAAAACAATAATATTTGGGCCCCTGCTACCATTGTGTTGTGTGTGTGTGGGGGTGTCATGGAGCTCACTTAAACCATTGAGAGTGGAAACTTGATTTCGTATTAAAGAGACATTCACCGACAACACAGTTGTACCCCCTATGAACATTGGTAGAGATTGACTAGAAACTCTGGAGGAAGGGGGCACGATGATGTCAATTCATCGCATTCCTATGTGAAAACTCCTGTGCGTATATTTCTAAGTACATTACATACATTAAATCAGTCGGCTACGTATGCAGAATTTTCTCGAGAGGGAGGGCTTTTCATTTTTCTCTTCCAAAGAGGGTGGGGGGTTAGAACCAGGGCCGTCTTAAGGGCATCATGGGCCCCCGGGCCAAGTGATTTTTCTGAGGCCCTACTTGGCAAATTTTCGAAAAATTCAACTACTCATTTTTTGAGGCCCCGTATTCTCGAGGCTCCCGGGTGGGGGCCCATGCGTTAAGACGGCGCTGGGTACAATGAATATTTATTTTGCACCGGCGAAATGCACATATTCGGCCTGGGAATCGATTATAATTTTTGAATGGTTAATCTGAAATGTTTAATTAATACAATATTTTGAAATTTTAACCATTCTCTTAGCAAACGCAGTATTGGTAACTTTGTAATACTAATTGATGCTATAAGAAATATTTCATTCATTTCACGCGCATTCGCTAGCTGTAAATAAATATAGGAATAGATTAAGTATTAAGAGTGAAGTCGAGTCTTGCCGCTCATTGAAAGAGAAATTTGATATGCTGAACGTATTTATCAAATCTATGGGTGGAGATACACGCCCCCCCCCTCTTACCAGTGTCAATGACGGAACCAGCTGATCTAATGTAAATTGACTTCATTTTATTATTATTCACTTGGATCTTGTAGTTTTTTTTTTTATAGAAAATCGGTTATTTTTAGATTTGTCACTGATTCCGAAACTTTAAATCTTCACGGTGTTGCTTGTTTCCTATAGAAATTGTCTAAAAGCGGGGGGGGGGGGGGTTTGGATGACCTACTAGGAATTTTCCGAACACGCGAAAACTGCTTTTCACCCTGGAGGTAGTAAATTTCGGGCTTGTCTTCCAAACACCCACCAGACTCAATTTGAAAATGAGTTTTTAATCATCCGTTTCTGTTCAATCGATTTGTATTCATTCCCCCCATGACGAAAAATTGTATCAAAATATATTTAAAATAATTTTCAACATGACCACTTATCTATAATATTATGTAAAGCAGCGTTTCTCAACATTTTTTGACTCGTGGTGCCCTTTTTCAGTATATAATTTCTATGGCGGAGCCCTGTTTGACTCGAGCAGCCCTTTTTTGTACATAATTTTTATGGCAGAATCTTGTAGGCCTCTCTTATTTACTTATCAAATTTACTGATTCATTTTATTTTCCTCGAGTCGCCGCAGAGCCCCAAGGGCTCCGCGGTAGTTTCTCATTACAAGCGTACCAATACCGATCATAGGCGAGGATTTTCTTCTCAACTTTGGACTTTTAATTGATCTCAAACACCGCAGATTAATGGATAGTATCACGAAACTTTCGCAAATAGGAAAAATTGAATATAACTCTGAAAACTATTCCATTAAGGTAATTTCCGAAACTTCGGAATATCACAAAATCTTGGCAGAATTTCCTGAACTAACAAAAGTGGCGCACAAAGTGAAGCCTGTTCAGCATAACACTGTACATTACATCGAAACCACCGGCCCGCCTATACATAGCAAACCTAGGCGATTAAATCCCAAGCTCTATGATGCTGTTAAGGAGGAATTCCAATTTATGATGAATCAAGGAATATGCAGGCCTTCTAAATCGCCCTGGTCATCACCATTACATGTCGTGTCAAAAGTTCAGGAAGTATTCGTCCAGTGGGTGACTACCGCAAACTCAATGCCTGCACGGTCCCAGATAGGTACCCCATTCCTCACATTCAGGACTTTTCAAATGCATTACACGGTAAAAGTTATTTTTCAAGACTTGACATTGTGCGGGCGTACTTTGACGTTCCTGTTCATCCTGACCATATTCCAAAAACAGCTGTCTACACACCTTTCGGCTTATTTGAATTTCCTTACCTGAATTTTGGCTTGTGTAATGCTGCCCAATCTTTTCAACGATTTATGAATGAGATTCTTGGTGATCGGAAATTTTGTTATGTCTATTTAGATGACATTTTGATTTTCAGTGACAGTGAAACTGAACATAAGGATCACTTACGCACTGTTTTACAACAACTCAATAACTATGGCCTCACAATTAATGTTTCCAAATGCGTCTTCGGTGTTGCGGAGATTTCATTCTCAGGCCACTCCCTTTCTAAACAAGGCACCAAACCGTTGCCAGAAAAAGTTGAGCCGATTCTCAATTATCCAAAACCAAAAACAATTAAAGAACTACGACGTTTCCTTGGACTACTTAACTTTTTTTCGCAGATTTTTACCACACGCAGCACATACACAAACTGCACTGAATAATTATTTGAAAGGGTCGAAAAAGAACGACAACAGAGAAATTGCTTGGACTGACATAGCAAATAAGGAATTTCAAAATTCCAAAACACTATTGTCCAACGCAACCCTGTTAGCACATCCGAAACCCGATGCTAAACTCGTACTTCAAGTAGATGCATCCGATTTTGCCATTGGTGGTGCACTGCTTCAGGTGGTTGACAACGAGCTGCAGCCTCTTGCATGCTTTTCAAGGAAATTATCCCCCGTAGAATGCAACTACAGTGCATACGACCGCGAATTGTTGGCTGCATATGCTTCTAAAGTATAAAGCAGTTTCGGCATATGTTAGAAGTTAGGGACTTTTTACTCACGAACCATAGACCATTGACATATGCCTTCAAGGAAAAATTAGACAAGGCTTCTCCTCGTCAATGCAGGCAATTAGATTTTATTGCCCAATTCACGACTGACATACACTATATCAAGGGTAGCGAAAACATACCCGCGGATGCACTTTCCCGCATTGCATCGATTTCAATGCCCAATTCTATTGACTATAACGAAATTTCAAAAGCACAAGAACGCGACCAAACTTTAACTGATCTTTTACAAAATCCACGAGGATTACAGCTCACAAAAGTGACTTTGCCAGACTCAAATATTTCACTATTTTGTGATCTCTCCACTCCGACAGACCAGTCACGACCCAGGCTCTGTCCCTCCCGGGATATAAGCCTTTTACCCTTGCGGGTTGGGTCGCGCTGGGGTGATCTCTCCACTGGCACAGCTAGACCATACATACCAGAACAGTTTCGTAAGCAGATTTTCGAGACCATTCATAATATTTCCCATCCAGGAATTAAAGCTACAACTAAATTGATTCGGACTCGCTTTATTTGGTCTTCATTAAATAAAGATTGTAATAACTGGTCCAGACAATGTATTGACAACCTTATCAAAAATCCAAAATAACACGACATACGAAAACCCCATTAGGTTTATTTCCTGACCAAACTGAGCGGTTTGATCACATCTATCTTGATATCATTGGTCCTCTTCCTCCTTCTGGTGGCAATGCCTATTGTATAACTATGATCGACAGGTTCACACGTTGGCCGGAGGCGGTCCCGATTCCAGACATCAGCGCCGAGACTGTAGCTCGCACATTCTACTCAACATGGATACCTCGCTTCGGGGTGCCATCCAAGATTACAACAGATCAAGGCCGTCAATTCGAGAGCTCTCTCTTCCTAGCACTGGCAAGAGTACTCGGAATTCAACGAATACGGTCCTCACCATATCATCCGCAAGCAAATGGCCTCGTAGAGGAGCTACACAGACCACTCAAAGCTGCCATCAAGGCATATAACACAGAGCACTGGTGTACGGATTCGCCCACTATATTACTCGGTTTCCGTAGCGTCTTCAAAGAAGATCTGAAAGCTACCACCGCGGAATTGGTATACGGCACTAGTCTCAGACTTCCCGGAGAAATATTCGATCCCACTCCGAGGGAAACATCATCAAAAGAACTTGTTGAGACTATCAAAGAACATTTTTCAAAATTACGACCTCGACCAACATCTTGTCATGGACCACAAAGTATTTTCGTCCACCGTCATCTAAAGGACTGCTCACACGTATTCATTCGGCACGATGGAGTGCGGAAGAAGCTTCAAGCTCCATATGACGGACCGTTTCAAGTGATTCAACGACGTGAAAAGACGTTCGACATCGATGTCCGTGGAAAAAAACGAACAGTTTTTCTGGACAGACTGAAACCCGCCTTCAGACGTGAAAGATTCCAATCCGTCATCAACAAGAATTACCTTGCCTACGCCTCCCGTTCCTCAGATAAGAAAAACACGTTCCGGGCCGTTTCGAGAGGGGGGGGGGGATGTGCGGTGGCTCACCAAAGACTGTGGCAAACGGTCGTCAAGTGCGGGGACGCGCGAGAGGATGTTTTGTGACTCGACAGTCCGGAGCATAATGCTGATTCGATAAGTTGTGTTGTCTGTGATACATTAAAAGAAAATTGCCACAAATGTTTGAACTAATCATTTGCGTAACGCTTTGTTTAAATAATTTTTTTGATTAATTTTCACACACTAATTTTTGTGTGAAAATTAAAACTGATTGATGCTTATCCTCAGGACTTGAACGAGAACTTAGCAGCTGAGCTACACTAGTTCCATTCTTATGTGAGGCATAAATCCAGTGGAGAAAAAATAGTCTAAAAACAAAATTCACTCACAATCGGAGCTATATAAAATAATTGTAGATGAGACAACATCGAGTTAGCTTTTCCGAATGTTGATACCGGTTTCAGGACATTTTTAACATTGATGACTACGAATTGCTCTGCCGAGCGTTCATTTTCTCAATTTAAGCATATAAAAAAATCTTAACAGAACAATTATGCAACAAGGTAGGCTCGATGCAATATCTTTACAGTGTATAGAAGCAGATGTGTTGCGGAGCATTGGTTTCAAAGACTTAATCAACGATTTTGCGCCAAGGAAAAGTAGTAGAAGAAAATATTTCTATAAATAAAGTGCGCATTTAGAAATATGAATATTACAAATTTTGGCTCTAGATGTTCAATACATTGAAAAAAAAAACCACCCCATATTTCATGGTTTTATTCATTGATAGTTCCAATATTGAGTGAAATATATTTTTTTACTAATATATACCTATAATGGGGGGGGGGGGTGAGAACCAAAATCACCCGTGCTTAGGGCCTTCAGACGTCTTAATCCGGCCCAGCTTGAGGCCCCCGGGCCGTGCTCCGGTGGGGCCATGTGTTCAGACGGCACTGCTTGCTGACTGAGTCAAATCCAGCGTTCGTAATGCCGTAAAAAAAAACCGCTCTCTTTAAATAAACCTTAAATTTTTGAAGAATTCAACAAGAATTTTAAATTAATAACGGAATTTCATCTTGGAAACCAGTTTAATATGCTCGTTTCAACTTTTTGAAACGATTATAAAGCAGAGAAACAAAAAACCTAAAACAGAAAAACATAAGAGCAAGCTCCTGATTGAAAATCTACTGCAAAAAAAAATAAATTTTTTTTCCCCCCAAGATGGGGAAATTTTCAGGATCATCGCTCCGCCTCTGACAAAGGTTGGAGGCGCAGAGAGAGTATAACCCCTGCGTTAGAGGAATAATCTTTGATGTTCTAAATTAAAGGAAAGTTAAACGCGTTTGGATAGAAATTTTGTTTTGTGTAAAATACGTTTCTTTAGTGGTTCGTTATGCAGAGACTACAGTTTCATTTGGTGTAGTACGAGTATAATTGTGCTTGTTTGGTGAACAACGAAACTATAGAGATGCGGTGAATATCTTATCTGAGAGAAACTAAGGATAAATTTGATACTGTGTATATCTATATAAAATTAATTTTCTGTCTGTGTGTTTTCTATACAAATCCACAATTTTGGATTGATCGTCGCCAAATTTACCACACAGAGCCCGGATTGAACGATAGGCTACTTTAAAAGTTCGTCCACGAAGGGCAAATGCCCGAAATACCGTTGGACAAAAATGGTTTCAAGCAGGGCCCCTGGGCCACGACCACCTAGATAACGTTATATAGGTAGGAGGTCGTGCCCGGGCCAAATGATTTTTCTGAGGCCCTGCCTCGCCAATTTTCATGGGGAAGCTCTATTGTATCGTGTAAAATTATAAACAAATCACATAATCATATCGAAATATAATATTTATTACACACACAATTATATTTTATTTAGCTTAAATATAAGGGCGAAACCTCAATATAACAATATTCTACGGACCAAGAAAAAAATATTGTGGTAGAGGGATTAAAGAGGCAACATTATCGTTATTAGTGATCAAATTTATGCTACTGTTGTAATTTTTTCTATATCGGCATTGTTAATATCGGAAAATGCACTTTTATGTATTTATTCATTACAAAAAAAAATTGTAATTGATTAGTTATTTATAAAATTCACTTAGATGTGTATTGTCCCTGTAAAGAAGTTTACCGCATAGCGCTTTTATGTTGTACAGAATGTAGCAATACAAATAACTTTAGCTTTTGATGATCATTTAGTGCAAAATATTGATGTTATTAGACGCCTGCAGAACAATGAGAACAAGTGACGAAATTAAATTCAAAACGATTTTGAACAAAATATAAAAAAAAAATATTGTTATAGCGATTTTAAAAATCTCCTAAAAATATCGTTATAGAGGATGTCGTTGCACCGATAGTTTTGTATCAAGGATTTTCTCATTGGGGAGGGGGTGCATTCAAAAAAATATTTTTTTCTTCCTGAAAGGGTTTTTTTTTTACTGAAAAAATACACCATAATCTTTTCTCAAAAAGGTGCACAGAATTTTTCGGGGGGAGGAGGGGGGGGGGGCACTAGCATGTGCGGCCATGGACTCGGCCTGAAGTCTCTGATTTCCACTGGCGTTCCATCTCGGACTTTGATGAACCGGTCTTGGGGTTTTCATTGTCACTAGGGAAGGGTGTGTCTTCACAGTCCTCTTTACTTCAACCGATCTAGTTTATCCGATAGCTCACTTGGAGAAAACATATCACACCATTCGTCCATTATAGTGTTCCTTAAGGTACAGAACAAAATTTTAGAAAATGATGCTAGGATTATTTTTCTAAGGTAAAAAAAAAAAGAGAGAGACTTCTAACTTTGGCACGGAAAGGATTCTGCGACAAAGGGTGTAAAAGACTACCAGCCCACAGCATTTATATCAAAGCACCATAATATATATAGTTTAATTTTAATTCAATGAACAGGCAGGGGGGGGGGGAAATAAATGGGAACATTGAGATAAGCTAAACACTATCAACCATCCTTATATAATGATTTCAGTGACTTGCCAAAGGAGTAGTAGTACAAAAGTGTACTAACACAATCTTTATAGGTCTATTTTCCAATGGTTTCTAGCCCCATGTCTTCTTTGAAATGACATATTTCACTTTCAGAAATGAGGCACCACTTCAAGAAATTTTCAGTCGCTGTTCTGTCGCGATCTTGCAACAAGTGTCTTGCACTAGGATCCTTAAGATATTTTATGATGAGCGCTTTACACTCGTACATATCATTTTCTGAAGGCAGTGTCTCTTTCAGAAAACAATCTGTATCATCCAGGTTATTGATTGCCGAAGAAATAAATGAGATGCTCTGGATACCAGAAAAAATGAAGACTCTTTTCTGTGCTTCTGTCATTAAGTTCATAACAAGCTTCACATTATCAAAATCATGAATATCAAATAATTCACAAAAGGTATCCTCACGTGCAGAGGAATATTCCATCATATGTTCCACAAAGCCCATTTTGTAGTTTAAAGGACTAGCACACCAGACTTCGCTGAACAGTTTCTCTATTACTCTACCTTTTCCAACATTGAAGATTAAATCACCCATAAAATTGACATAGTCATTTTCATCCATGAACGAGAACATCACAGAAATTGTTTGCAAGAGATATTTTTTGCCAGGGCCAATCGAAAACTAGAATCTGTGTTAAAACATTATCATATTTTTGGAAAACTTCTCTCTGTTGTTCAGAGTCATTCATCTCCCCCAGCAGAAAAAAGAAAATATCTAAATACCCATCTTTTCTTCCGTAATATTCATTATCATCATCGTTGTCGTCACAATCTATGGATTCAAACAAGCGATCAATCCAAACCATCATATTTGTGTTTTTCTCCTCTTCATTGAGTTTTGGCCAAAAATATTTTGCTGCAAGCTTATTGCCTGTCTGAACTGACAAATCAAACATATTTCGATACATAGAATGATTGCATTTATATATATTGTAGTCGTCGGTCTCCCCTATAATCTCAAACAGTCTTGAAAAGTCATTCTTACAAAAGCAAAGCCAATACACCACAAGGTGTGCATCATACTTGTGCTCCCAGCACAACCCGAAGGTCGTCTCAATATTTTTCTCGCGTCTTGGCATCTTTTTCCACTCTTTCTTAACAAGATTTTCTATACATGCATTTGAGATAGTCATGAACATTCTTTGATCCTTCTTTTGGTGCTTGTAAACAGATCTGATTGTTTCTGATACGTTGACTGTACCTTCACTGGTCCAACAAATGCGTTTTGATGAACGTAAACCCAGGCGGAAATACTCTGGATCAATCCAACCCAAAAAGTTTTGCCCGATATGCATTACATATCGACTGATTTCTCGTTCTAACAGTTTCGGTAATCGGAAGGTGAGTAATTTACTCAACACTTCTTTTTCCATAACTGGAAAGTCATGATAACGAAGAGTAAAATCATGATCGTGATCATTATCCCTGCAGTGATTCATAAGTGGGAAATTGATACAAAAGACACAGAGATGATTTATATTTTCAAAATCTTCATCCCAATAATCATCGTCAGGGTCACACTTGTGCCTGCAGTAGATAATTCGCAGGTAGCACTGTAGCTCCCACAATTTGACAACGATTCTGGTTATCACAGCACTTTTCAATGATGGTGCATAAGCACTGGTAACAAAATCTTTGCCCTTATCCATTTTCTGACAGAAAATATTTTTCGTTACATCACCACAAATTCATGCAAGATGCAACTGAAAGAGAAGAAACAGAAATATAGCTAACTTGAATCATCAGAATATCCTCCACAAAGAACAATGGACTCCACAAAGAACAATGGACTCCACAAAGAAACACTGGATCCATTAACAAATTAATACATAGGCTATACTTCCTTAACCCTTTCACTACTGGCAGTACCAATAATTTTCTATAATCCCCTTGTAACATCCCTTAGCATTCAAATATGTCAATTAATAAAATTCAGTCAGATGTTTCGTCCCCATAAAAGGGTTTACTGCATTCACTTTTGTGTTACGCAGTAAAACAATCCTTTCAGAAAATGTTCCCCAACAAATGCATAAAATACAAATTATGACTTTCTTTAACCCTTTAATTGGCAAGCATTGAAATATCCAGGGAAGAAAATTTTTGAGGGGTTATATTAAGCAAATGAGGAACCCTGAATGCTATTGCATGACAAAAAATATTATTGTCAATATTTAAAATAATAGATGTTGCACTTCAGTGTTTTTATATGATTTCAAATCTATGTAAATCATATAAATACAGTGTGTTTATATGATTTATATAGATTTGAATTGTATAAAAATGTCATTGATTGTTTACCAACTTACTTTTGCCAAAATTAGCTCAAAATATACAAAATGCTTTTATTTTAAAAATATAAGAAACTTGTGTTGTTCTCAAGCAACATGGCCAAATAAAGGGTTAAAGTATCACTAGAGTCAAAAAACTTACTAACTTAAAGACTATGTTTAAAACGCCATGATTTGCAAAGTGATCTGATTTTTAAATTTTCATCTTTTATAAAAGCCCCATTTCTTGTGGTACCAAAAAAAGCAGGTTTTAGAATCAGTTATGCCACTTTTTCAATGAAAAATCTACCCATTGTATCATTACAAAACTTTAATAAGATATATTGCCATGATATTTTTGGGGTTATGAACCATAAAGTTTTATCACATGTATTTGTATAATTACAGTGTTTTATAGACAATATGCAGGATGAAATTTCCAAAAATTCACGGTACAGCAACAGATTTGGGTGTAATGAATACTATTATGAGCATATCATAGTCCTTTCTTTAAGTTTTGATTCATAACCTCATGACCACTATAATATCAAACAAATTTTGATTGAAATTTGATTTAAAAATGACTTTTCTATAGAAAATGACAGTTGCAGGGGTCAGCACGGATCATGGCCTCAAAAATAGTGAAAATAGTGACCAAATTGTTTAAAAAAGTGAGCAAATAGTGACCAAAATGTTTAAAAAGTGACCCAATAGTGACCAAAATAATTTTAGAAAGAGACCAAATGGACAATGAATTTTGATTATTACCAAATTGAATGAATTGAAATTGAATTTAGTTTTCACTAAACTTTGTATTTCAATGGAGCTCATCGAAATTGCTTTTTTTACATAATAGTGTGAAATAAATCAAACTCGAATGCATTCTGCTAACCAGAAAAGTTTTGAATAACTTATCAAATTTATCAACAACTATGTGTGAGAGAGTAACATTACATCCTTTCTAAGTAACAGTAGCAATGCCTTTCCCCTCCCCATAGGGGCCGTTAAAGTATTACGTCATCATAGATGGGGGGGAGGGGGTTTCCGATTTGCTGACTTTTGATGACAAGGGGGGAGGTTGAATAACGCTTACGTCATCAACCACCCTTT
This sequence comes from Pholcus phalangioides, assembly GCF_987345545.1. Taxonomy (NCBI): domain Eukaryota; kingdom Metazoa; phylum Arthropoda; class Arachnida; order Araneae; family Pholcidae; genus Pholcus; species Pholcus phalangioides. The sequence continues at coordinate 7,682,372 of NW_028301609.1, forward strand.
ATGAAAATATGAGTTAGGATTTAGGGGGGGCAGAGCTGATGACGAAATTTTGCTGACAGGGGGGGAGAGGGGTCAGCGTTTTGCTGACGGGAGGGGGGGGGGTCAAAAATGGCTAAAAATTTGCTTATGTAATACTTGAATGGCCCCCATATTGCTATCCACAACCCATCTTAAAATCAATTTAAGCCGGAAAAACTTCAAAACGAGAAAACATTTTCACATTCAAAGAAGGAAAAAAAATGAAATAACACAAAATTTGATGAGAGAATTTGTCCCATCTACATTCTAGTGGATTTTTCATTCATGTTATGCTATGAATGACAGTATACAAAATGTACTTTTTTTAACTAGTACAAATTGATTTACATAATTAGGTTTGTATAATATCTTCCAACAAATTTTAAGAAATTTACTATAATGATTGATTTAAAAAAAAACTAAAATTACATTTTAAACAATATTTTAAATTATTAAATTAAAATATTACTTAAACTACTGAATTAAATAAATTATTTAAATTATTAAATTAACTAAATTATTTTAATTGTTAGGGGCCGTTCAAGTATTACCTCATCATCGATGGGGGGGGGGGTTGGTTTCGATAATGCTTACGTCATCAACCACCCTTTATGAAAATATGAGTTAGGATTCAGAGGGGCAGAGCTGATGAAGAAATTTTGCTGCCAAGGGGGGGGGGGGTCAAAAATGGCTAAAAATTTGCTTACGTAATACTTGAACGGCCCCTTATACGTTGAGGGAGGGCAATCCATCCTCCCCCCAACGTCAATGGCAGAGCCTACTGATGTATACATGATGTATATCAATTGTCATCTGCCGCACCTCTAAGACCTTCAAGTCTATCTGCACCTATGGCTGGACTGGGAAGGGTGGGTGGGTCTACTCTTTTACAGGCAGAGGGGGCTCCAAAATAATACCCTCCCTTGGGCGAGGGAGAAAATAAATCAGTTTTGAAATTGGTTTTTGAGAGAAAAATTTGTAAATACATATTTTTCTTTTTTTTTACACACAACATACACCCCTAGCAAAAAAAACATTTACTACTTTACCCAGAAACAATATAATTTTGCCCCCCCCCCCCGTAATTTTTAACAGAAAAAGACTCCGCGGTCTTCCCCGGTAAATTTCCCATGAACCTTGTAAGCACCAACGTGGCGACTTTTTTCCGCGCCAACCAATCGCCGTTTTGCGGCGGTCAATTCAAGATGGCTGACAAAGGCCACATAAAATTACAAAAAAATATATAATTTATAACATGAATCAACCAAATATGCGAAAATCGATAGAAATATATCGGGAAATACGGAAAATTAGGATAAAATGAACACAAAATTCGAATCAACGACATACGGGGTTTATAAATGCGGTTGATACAGTTTATGGATGCCGCTGTCAGGGCTACCTATTTTAATGCGAAAAAAAGTCGCCACGTTAGCTCTGACTCCTCCCGTAATTTTCAACGAACAAAAACAGTGAATTCACCCCCACCCGGGGCACCCGATTTACCATGGCCGTAATACGATATTTTTTCTGGAGGGGAAACGTAATTTTACTGCCCCTTGACTGTGAAATTCGATAATTTTGCAAAGGAATTTATTTCCTTTTCTTAAATATACCATTCCATCAAAAATTCCATTCGAGGCATTGCCCCCCCCCCCGTGTTTTGGATTTGATCACGGTATGTAGCAACCCGCACCGCAAGTACGAACGAAAATTTACTATCGCCCGGGGCCGGTATCCATTTTTTTAACGGAAAAAGAGTAAACTCGGCACCCTTCCTCGTTCAACACCCGTGGAACCAGACCCCGCCCTCTCCTATTGCGGTCATAACAGCGACTCGAGACAAAAACGTTGTAATAACTTCCGAGGTCTAAAAAGGCTTTTTTTACACAACACCGAGAATGGAGCGCAATATGTCGATATTAAGTCAACAATCAGCATCGTGAAGATGCTCTAAATTAAGTTACGACCAGAGGCGGATAAAGGTCAGTTATTGACGGCCCCGGGCATAAAAAAAAATTAATATTACGCCCCTTAAATTAGGAAAAAAGTATAAAGTAGGGGCCAAAGGCGCGGTCGCTGTGCCCACCGTTAAATCCACCTCTATGTACGGCTCGCATGCACATTAACTGAGTTTTCATCAGCCTGATGACCAATTTTCATCTTATTTGGTTAAACTAAACGTTGAATCCGAAGGTTTTAACAACTGGCTGTTGCGAAGATATATTTTGGAAAGAGAAAATTCAACTGCCCCTGCGGGGAATCGAACCCACTAGACTACAGAGGCAACGAATCTCTCAATCTTTCCTTGGAGCTCGTGTACACTGAAAAGGACCGTACATGGACGGCCAGACCAGACTCAGGCCAAGCTCACAACTGCTGACGCTGCCACCAGATGGCGACTTATGGAAGGATGACGTCACTTTCCGCTACCACACGAAGGTTTTTAACAACTGGCTGTTGCGAAGATATATTTTGGAAAGAGAAAATTCGACCGGAAAGTGAAAGGACGTGGGTTCGATTCCCAGCAGGGGCAGTTGAATTTTCTCTTTCCAAAATATATCTTTGCAACAGCCAGTTGTTAAAAACCTTCGTATGGTAGCGGAGAGTGACGTCATCCTTCCATAAACGTTGAATTGCAGGATTCTGTGATCTTTTCATAAATAGTTCTCCTTTCGATCATATCTGGGGCTACGGTTTCTTGCTGAGATTTAAATCCAGTTAGAAAAATAGTACGAATTTTATTTCTAGATAGATCGCGTTTTTCAGTCGGATGATTTTTTTTTTATTGTAAGTAAATTCAAAATACTTGCGAGCTTCTTTAACGTTGGCCAGCTACAAGTGAAATTCAATTCTCCAAAGCGTACTAATAATACGCTTAATACGTATTAATAGTACGCATCTTTAATAGGCGCGCTTTGGTATTCTCCCGCTGCGCGTAAGTTAGTTTCTGCACGGGCTCTCTTTATAAACTCGCTCAATGTAAATGAGCCTTTAAATCGTCATTTCAAATATTAAAAAAAATTAATAAAAGTAACGATAGAACAAACGACAAATGTAACTTGCTCGATGCTCCAAGAAAGGAATTCGGCCCTTAGGACTAAAACTTTTTAAAACAAATAAAATAAAGGATCAATTTTAAAATAAGATGAAAATGAAAGAATGAGTGGGGAAATAAGAAAGAATGGTAGTAGAGGAGGGGAAAAAATTCTTTGTTGTAAATAAGCCTTTTACGCTATTTTTTTCCGACCGGCTTTTCCATAAAATGACGACTCTTTAACTACAAGTATAAGGAGCTTTCTTTCCAAGCGCCTTGAAATCAAGTTATGCTGACGTCACACGGTATGCTCCCGGGAAGATAAAGACGCCTTCATATATATATATAGGGGTTCCTTGTACGATCGTAGTTCAATGAAGGGAGGGAGAAAATTAGCGACCTTGAACCGGTAAAGTTCCTCCTTGAAGAAAAGAAAAACACTGACAGCGGAAAAGAGCGCGAGACTTAGGTTTTCTTGCTAAAAAAAGTGGAAAAAGTGACCTGGGCCCGAAAATAGGTAATAAAAGTGACCAGCTTCTAAAAAAGTGACTTTTAGGGAAAAAAGTGACCCGTGCCGAGCCCTGCAGTTGTTTTGATAGTAGTTCAAAATTTACTATTGTTTTCACATACTACTATGTTCATAAAGTTTCAAGACTTATTTTATTATGGAAGAATGAATACATATAGAACCTGTTTATTTGGTGTACCTTCTAAGTAACTACCCTGAGCAATTATGCCATTGTTCATACAAAGATATGAATATGGATTGCAAGCCTTTTTTTTTTGTCACATCCTCTAGTGCCTTCGTCGCTGTACTTCTTTGGAACCTGAGAATCATTACCCCTCAAGTAAATTTTTTATCCGAGGAAAAGGTCACATGGGGACAAGATCAGGGGGGAGCAAGTTGGTTGTGGAAATATCCGAATGTGGTTTGATGGGCAATCTGAAACCAGGAAGGATCCGCAAGTACTTAAATGTTGGCATGATTCTATGAGACGCAAGTAACTAGACCTAGACTAGATCTTTAAAATGCCAAGCCATAGATGTTCTTTCATGATAATGCGCCGACTTACAGGACCCTCCTGGTGTCAGATTATCTGTCAAAACACAGCTGATAAAACTTTCAAGTACCAGGTTACAAATTTGCTGTGTACTAATTTTTTTTAACTTTAAAAAAAAAAATTTAAGCTTTAATTAGAACTAAAATGACCTACCTAAAAATTTGCATAACTATTTCCTTTTTTCATAAGATGGTAGGTAGTGAAAAGGTTAATGGTTAATGCAAGCCTCTGTCTCTCTCTTGAAAAAGTCTCTCCTGCAGAGAGCAGACAGCCTTCATCTACATACTTACATAACGTGAAAATTCAAGCACATTCACCGCCTTCATTTCAAAATATGGAAGAGGGATAGCAGCACGTGCAAGAACACAAAACAAGCTATGAAACTATGAAAACATCAAGATGAGCATATGCATACACACAACACGTTCCAGCACATACTGATTCATGAGCAATTCCGCAGAGGAAGGTGTACACGGTGCATACTATCATGAAGAACTTAGTAGCATAGTGAAAGTCTATGAGACATATATTGATGACCAAGAGTTAATATGAAGCAGCCATACTGTATTCCAATTTCAATATTAACTTTTATAGCTCAGATTGAGTGACAGTCAACATTTAAAATAAGTTGAAAATTAGTTAATAATTGAAAATTAGTTTCAGTCATGACTTCACGATCTCAGCAATATACAATCAACGAGTTGAAAGGGATAGACTAAGTACCAAAGAAAACATTTTGTGCTATGAATTTTCTGATGAGTTGGTGCTTATATTGTTTTCAACCAAATAACTGAAGCTATTATTATTCCAGTCAAGAACCAAGTAAGGAATGCTGTTTGCTTTCATACAGTGAGTGGCACATACACATGTATATATTGTTACTTTGCAGTACACATACAAGACTAGCATAGAATTTTGTGGATTCTTTAAAACTAAATAATCTTATGGCCTTAGGCAACTTTCACTCAAGCATGGGAAAAACGTCAAGCCCGAACATTTGCTTATAGAAATATATTGTATACCCGGTTGGTTTTTTAAATTTCAACATTTGTTAAGAATTTCAATTCAGTTTCCTTAACTCAGAGTAGGGAATAGAAAGAAACAATAGACAGTTGGTATTAATACCTTGGTATAATATCGATCACTCTTGATGTCACTCCGCCTATCACATAAGTTAGTAAAGGTCAGTGCCAAGATACTTTATATACTGGTGTATAAGCATACAAGCCCCTCCAGGGCGCCAAAAGTTTAAAACCTATGCATAGCTCCCACCCCTAAAATTTAGAGGCAAAAACATATGCTTCTAAAATGCAAAAAGGTACAACGGAAAATAAAAACTTCAAAAATCTTTGTTTTTTACATCTTCTCATTTTCTTACAGTCTGCACTTTGCGAGACAATAGCATTTTTTTAATAGTAGATTAATAGCTACTGCATGGGTTAAGGCGGCACAGAATGAGTAATCTTTTCTGTCTGCTGGCCAAATATGCGAGAAGACGATCATTCGAGGGCCACAAACTAGTGTAGTAAGTGGCCTTTGATTGGTAATTGTGTAGACTGATATTCTTTGGGTGGAGGATTAAAACACCTTTTATGCATTGCCTTCTTAATCTTTGTGTGGGCTGCCTTAGATGAACTTGCATAGCAATCTCTCCATCAGTTTATCCAACTGGTGTAGAGGGCTTAATGCATTACTCTACTAAGAGCCCATGATGCCACTAAGACAGTTTTCACTGGCTGTATGGAACTCAGGGGGCTGTATTTGGCTCATGGGAAAGTGTGTACACTCCTGTTGTAATGGGTATTTGTAAAACTCTGAGTGAAGTTTTTGATCCCCAAAAATTGACCTGTATATGTTACAGTAAAAGCCAGAAATGCGACGCTTGTAAATGTTTCCATTTCAGACATTTACCAAGTCGAAGCCCGTTTTTAATGAACAAATCAACTATCATGAACCCATTAGTTTCTGAACATATAATTATAAAATATTTATAATATATGTTTAAATATTTTAATATTTAATTATTTAATATTTTATTATAATTATAAAATATTTATAATTAATAACAAATACATTAACTGTCATGAACTTATTGGTTCCTGACACTAATTAAACTAATAATTATTTACTCCTGATGCTGATTAAGCAATAATTAATTGCCTAATTAATCCACTCTGACCATCAATGGTCAATTGATTCATTGAAAACAAGTTTTAACTGTTCAAATTAATTTTCTGCGAACAGTATAAAGTTTAAATCAACTAATTAATTAATGATAATTGGTCATTATTTTGTTAGCTTCAGGAAGTATCGATCATTGCATGTGTGCTCAAGAAATAACCTTAGTCAGTGTTACCAAACGACAGAATTATGGGTTAGGTTTTTTTAAACTACTTCTTTTTAAACTTCATTCTATCAATTCATCTGAAAATATAATAATAAAAAAAACACTCCCTTCCATATCTCCAAAGATTAATAAGGTTGTGCACCTATTTTAAATGATTGAAAAATAATAATAATCATAGAAAAGTAACTGCTCACATCAACTTTAAATTTTTCTTCCAGTTTAAGTTTGGGGGGGGGGGGGAAATAGGTCTGCAACAAAAGGTACGAGAGAAAAGACCTTCCTCAACATGTATAACAGAGCTCCATATACCACTTACAGTTTCATTTTTATTCAGGCAAGGAAAAAAAAAAACAGAAATATTAAGATAGTAATACAAGGTAAGGGAATAGGGTATGCCAATGTGACTTGTGATAATAAAAAAAGGAATGATAGGTCTATACTGTAAATACAATCATCGAAGGTCTACTTTCCAATGGTTTCTAGCCCCATGTCTTCTTTGAAATGGCATATTTCATCTTCAGAAATGAGGCACCATTTCAAGAAATTTTCAGTCGCTGTTCTGTCATGATTTTGCAACAAGTGCCTTGCACTAGGATATTAAAGATATTTTATTATGAGTGCTTTACACTCGTGCATGTCATTTTCTGAAGGCAGTGTCTCTTTCAGAAAACCATCTGTGTCATCCAGGTTATTGATTGCCGAAGAAATAAATGAGATACTCTGGACACCAGAAAAAATGAAGACTCTTTTCTGTGCTTCTGTCATTAAGTTCATAATAAGCTTCACATTATTAAAATCATGAATATCAAATAATTCACAAAAGGTATTCTCATGTGTACAGGAATATTCCATCATATGTTCCACAAAGCCCATTTTGAAGTTTGAAGGACTAGCACACCAGACTTCGCTGAACAGTTTCTCTATTACTCTACCTTTTCCAACATTGAAGATTAAATCACCCATAAAATTGATGTAGTCAGTTTGATCCATGAACGAGAACATCACAGAAATTGTTTGCAAGAGATATTTTTGCCAGGGCCAATCGAAAACTAGAATCTGTGTTAAAACATTATCATATTTTTGGAAAACTTCTCTCTGTTGTTCAGAGTCATTCATCTCCCCCAGCAGGAAAAAGAAAATATCTAAATACCCATCTTTTCTTCCGTAATATTCACAATCATCATTGTTGTCGCCACAATCTATGGATTCAAACAAGCGATCAATCCAAACCATCATATTTGTGTTTTTCTCCTCTTCACTGAGTTTTGGCCAAAAATATTTTGCTGCAAGCTTATTGCCTGTCTGAACTGACAAATCAAACATGTTTCGATACATAGAATGATTGCATTTATATATATTGTAATCATCAGTGTCCTCTATAATCTTGAACAGCCTTGAAAAGTCATTCTTACAAAAGCAAAGCCAATACACCACAAGGTGTGCATCATACTTGTGTTCCCAGCACAACTTTAAGGTTGACTGAACATCTTTCTCGCGTCTTGGCATCTTTTTCCACTCTTTCTTAACAAGATCTTCCATACATGCATTTGCGATAGTCATGAACATTCTCTGATCCTTCTTTTCACAATCGTAAACAAATCTGATTGTTTCAGACAAGTTGACTGTACCTTCACTAGTCCAACAAATGTGTTTTGATGAACGTAAACCCAGGCGGGAATACCCTGGATCAATCCAGCGTAAAAATTTTTGCCCGATGTGCATTACATATCGACTGATTTCTCGTTCTAACTGTTTTGGTAATTGCAAGGCGAGTAATTTACTCAACACTTCTTTTTCCATAACTGGAAGATCATGATAACGAACAGTAGAATCATGGTCACAGTAATGAACAGTAGAATAACGACCGTTGCAGTCATCAGTAAGCATGAAATCGATACAAAAATCACAGGAATGATATGTATCCTTAAAATCTTTGTTGTTATCACTGCCTTCATTGTACCTGCAATTTAAAGTTTGCTGGGAGTAATGTAATTCCCACAGTTTGACAACAATTCTGGTAATTGCAGCACTTTTCAATGATGGCGTATATACATAGGTAACAAAATCCCTTCTTTTATCCATTTGACAGAAAATATTGTCTTTTACTCTTCACCACGAGCTCAACCAAAACTTTATTCCTTGTAAGGTGTCACTATAAAAAAAGAAACAAATATCAACTCTAAGCACTCTTTCAGAAGGAACAGATATTGCTGACTAACAAATTATTACATAGGTATTAGTGCATAATAATGCTGCACTCCCTTAATGCAATTTCTGGTAAGAGACATCAGAGATGGGACAAATATTCGTCCACTATTCAGTATTCGGCCGAATATCTATGTAAATCCAAGCACATACAAACTAATTTTAAAAATATTAACTGGAATTTTTCATATAAATTAAAAATTTGCTGATTATATTTTATTGTGTGGTGTAAAAAATGAATTTGTATACCCCTTTCTATAGAATTCTAGTGCAATAAGGTGGAAGTGAGCATGAATTACACAAGTTCATTAACTGAAGGATGTATCTAGACAAGAAACGTATTAATCTACTGAAAGAGGCAAAAGGGGGCAAAGAACGTTTAAAGAGGGAAAATAAGAAAATAAGTTGTATATTTTATGATGCATTACTAATTGAGAGTAAATACTGGTTGACATTTTCGTGATTAGATGCGAAACTGTGTGACATGAGTTGAAAAAATAGATTCTTTAAGTTATATTAAAATACAATATAGTAGAACTTGGTTAATTCGAACTTTGGATAAAGCAAACTTCCCTTGAGTTTTCTATCTAAGTTAATGTTAAAATTTCTTGTTTAATTCAAATTTTTTGCATGATTCAAAGTTGGAGGGAAAAAATTATGATTTTTATATCAGCGAATTTAGTTTGGGAAAATTCTAAAGGAAGTCACACAGACTTGGTTTTATTTGACTAACACGCAACAAATTTTCAAAACAAATGCTTTCTTTGATAATTTAATGCCTATTTTGATATTGATCAGCTGGAGTGCATCGAGAACGTGTACCACTTGATATTGATTAAGTTGAACGTATGGATCAAGGTGTACCATTCAAAATCTGTATCTTTTTATAGTCAAAGTACAAATTATAATGCGTTATTGAATGTATATTGCATTGATAGCATAAGAATGACAAGCAAAATTTGGAAAACAGTTCCGTAACCGATAATCATGAATTGTTGCCCTTAAATAAGGATTTGAGCACGGCCAAGAAATTCTGCAGTGATGGTGATTCCAGAACAGTAGCTAAGATCAATTATTATAATTATAAATAATTAAAATTTGGGAACGTTTCGTAACTGAGATAAAATTTTAATAACTTATAACTATTATCCCCCCACCCATGTGAATGTTGATGATTAAGTTGCAATTTGTAACCTTTTTTGCAGGTCCAGGATAGATTAATTGTATAATTCAAATTTCAGATAAATCAAACTTTTCTCTAGTGACTCTCTACTTTGAACTAACAAAGTTCGACCGTGTATCATCGTTAAATTTGATTGGCAGTATCATGATAATAAAAATCTTTCAATTAACACAGTTTTTTATATTTATTTAAATGATGAATCGCATAATTGAAATTCAATATCATTTAAAATTACTAATAATTTAATTTTCAATTAAAAACACCAATTTTATTTACAATTTCTATGAATTTCAAGAAAATTAATATTCAGCCACTGAATATTCGGTACTTGGCCAAATCACTATTCGTCCCATCCCTAAGAGACATGAGATTTTCTTAAAATATCCATATACAGTGATACCTCGACTGCCCCTGTGGTGGCAGAGTGGTCATGGTGACAGACTTGCGTCGCGAGGTACCGGGTTCGAACCCCACCGTCACCACAGTGGTGGTCAGCTAAAATTGGTTTCTTGTAGTTCCCAACTTCAAGGCGCAAATACGAGCCAATCTCCCCTTTAAAAAGTCTCGCCACAGAGAGCAACATACCTAAAAACAGTACAAATGCAATTCAATCGTAACACATCGCTCACTTCCCTTCTGAAATATAGATGGCAGCACTGAAAAAATCAAACAACACTACATATGCATTCAGACTGTTAGGTACACACACAGTTACACTTCTGGCACAACTCACTAGGTAGTAAATTGCCCATAGATGGTGATAGACCTGAGTTGTGCTCGGTTTGAAAGAAAGACACCTCGACTAACAAACGTCTTGGTTTATGAATTTTTTGAGGTTTTTTGCCTCTTCTAATGAACACGGATTAGGCTAACATAAAATAGCCGAGTCACGATCTAAATTCGAGCACCAATTATCATTAAAATTTCTGTCACTTGAGCCTGATCAACTCAGGTTCACCTCTGAATCTTTCTATATGTACCTCCATTTCTCTTTCTGAAAATTTTTAAACTATTTCATGTAAAATCATAGCTGCCAACTTTAGCGAATGAAAATTCCAGAGGTTTTTGCACGGATCCAAATGCTATAACAAAAATAAATGTAAAAGGGATATTTTTAAAACAATTTTGGGATTTTTCACTAGTAAAATGGAAATCTTGGGAATATTTTGCTTTTGCAAAAATCGTGACACCATGCAAGTCATGGCAAATCAGTAGGTTAAAGACCTTGGGTTAAATTACCTGTCATTATTACTCAAAAATCAAATCTCGCAAACCAAAATCTCCGTTGGGCCAGAAACGGGACATAAGGATTAAGCAGATACACACGATTGTGCCAATTTTGGATTTCGAAAGGCTAGATTGATGCTTGCCAATTGTGTTTTCTCAAACAAATAAAATATTTTTTTGTGATTTGACGGAATGGTGACAATTTACACAACGCTTATGAAGCAGCAGTTTTTTCCCAAATGTAAGAATTTTTTTACAATCATGGGTGAAATTCAGGAGATATAAGAATTTTTCGGGAGTCCGGGAGATAGAGTAGAAATTCGGGAGACTTGGCAGTATGTAAAATGATTCAGCTAAGAGGCAATGCATTGAAAAAAAAAGTAGGCTAGGTTTTTAGAGCACACGTTCTCTCAGTGCAAGGCACAGCATTAAACTAAAAATAGTCTGGATATTCTAGGAGCTAATCTTTTCCATCTACATATATCAGACACAGGAATTTGCTGACCAAATCACAAATGGCAGCAAACTCGACTGGGTTGCCTTAACACCAGTTTCAAAAGACTAAAGCTGGTGTTAGTACTATACATAGTGTAAAATGAAAAGATCTTTAGCATCTACTTGTTAATTCTCATTTATACAATTTTGACTTACAGCCTCGGCCAGTTTTTGCCTTTATCACAGTGCTCTCTGGTGTTTCAAAAAAAAAAAAAAAAAAAATTTAAATTATGGGCAATTCCTAGAATGGATTAAATCAGTGTTTACGCCCCACTGGTGGGGGATGGAATGGTCCAGGGGGGTGATACAAGCAATGGATTTAACATAGGATCCTATGGGTTCACTTGAGTTGGGGGCGATGAGAGAAAAAAAAATTCTAAAGATGATGGCGATGGAATGAAAAGCTTGGAAAACTATGAATTAAATGATATTCTATAGGAACCCACGTTTCAGCTAATGAACATGATTCTGTTGTCATCTTCTTCGTTAGCTGAGGTGTCCCTGTACCAGAGTTGGGACAGTTTCATCTGAAGCAGAAAAAGCCATGGGAAAGAAACTAGCTTCCCTTCAGTAACTTATCACGTAATTCAGATTTTACACTCTATATATAGTGAATGCATGTTTTTTTATAACATCAATTAAATTTAATTATGTATACAAATCAGGGTTGTGTGGTTTAAACCAGTTCGGTTTTTTTCAAAAAGTCAAATAAAAGTGGCTTTAATATAATTTTTTCCTTTTTGATCCCGGTTGTGACAAGTGGTTTGTCCCAAGATGCCTGCCGCTGCTCAATTTGGAGCTGAATATGCCTGTTTCCGTTTCCATTCACAGCTGAAGATATGTCTTCACTTTCATTTGCAGCTGAAGACATCTGCCTCAGTTTCCCATTCACAGCTGAAGATATGTCTTCACTTTCATTTGCAGCTGAAGACATCTGCCTCAGTTTCCCATTCACAGCTGAACGTCTGCCTCCATTTCTAATTCGTAGCTGAATATGTCTGCCTTCACTCAGGCATGGGGTGACTCCAAAGAGCCGAATATGGGAAAATTGGTTTGGTAATATGTGGAACAATCCAACGAACTCACGCAAATTGCTCCTCCCAACACATCATCCTGGATCAAAAATCACGTATAGAAGATAAGTATCTATACATCTATACAAGTGTTGTTGGATGGATCCCGTTTTAACAAATACCGTTATAGCAAAAATCTATTTTATAACGAACACTTTTCTAATACCCCAGATAAGTTTACATAACAACATTTTGAATAAACCTGGAATTCCTTTATAATGAATTATTTCTCCGGTCCCTTAGAGTTCGTTATAACGGGATTCAAAATATGGCATTTAAATATATCACATATAATATACAAAAATATAGGCATTTTTTTTGTATACCTCAATATAACGGGTATGATGACACTAAATTTCGACAGTTTTTCGGCAATTCACTGAAAAAAAATACCCCAACTTTATAGTGGTGCTTATTCCCGCCAAATTATAATGGGAAGAGGCTTGCTAGATTAGCATTACGCAACGCGTTGGACAAGTAAATACGGGACATTGTTAAAAAGAAAAGAGATTTGTCGAAGAAATCGTCTAAAAGAGGTAAATAAAATCATTGAATATTGCAATGCATGAAAATTAATGGATACTCAAAATCACAGTGAACAGACCCCCAGGGGGTCTATTACGCTCATGTCGTTATGCCCGCGTTTCAAACGTGTTTGGGGTTTGCGGTGCATTGTGGGATAGATTTACGTCACCATCGCTAAAGGTTGATTTTTCTCACATCGTTACTAGCGATTTTCGTTATCGACATCGCTACGTAAAATGTTAATAGACCCCCAGGGGGTCTATTAACAAACCTTATTAACCTTAATCAAAAATTCCGAAATATGTATAAAAAAAGGGAAAATATATATGCATTAAAAAATACACCATGCAAAAAAAACGAATGTGTTTTTAAAATACATGTTTTCTATTAGTGCATATGTATTTCATTTTTCCCAAAAAATATCCCCTCATATATATGTATACAGCATATGCAAATAACTTCTACATATTTTTTATTCAGGCATTTCTTTAGTTTTCAGTTTGTTGTAGCTGCTCAATAACGAAAATAGCAGTAATAAAAGAATTTCCACACTATTTCTAAAAACAAAATTAACATTTTGAGACATCTCGAGAAATAGCCTTACAATAAAACAGTTAGTAATCGTAAAATACTTTATAAATATGTATTAATTCACTAAATTTCACATACCGGGAAAAAAATCGATGTTATGAAAATATTACGAACCATATTTATTTGGAAAATTATAAAAAAAAAGGTGAGTTTAAGTAAACCTTCAAAAATATGCACTTATACTGGAAATTCTTTGATTTTATGCATTTATATGCATTAATGCCAAATTGGGTTAATGCATATGCACATATGCATTTGCATATAATCCGGGCTCTACTCATGACCTTCCTTTGTTTTCTTCACAATCAGATAACTTTTAAGCACAATCCGAAAGTTAAATGAAAATTATTTTCTGAGTTTGGGAGAAGTTACGGCTAAATAAGAACGGTTAAAGCAGTGGTTCTCAACCTTTTTTTGTCCATGGCCCCGTTTCACCCATTTTTCATTCCTGTGGCCCCCCTTGCGAACATGAATAATTTTCTACTCCCCCTTCCTTTCTCCCCCCCCCCCCGTTTTCCCATTAGAAGATAGTTATTCAAAAATTGTCTGAAGTATAAATATTTTTGAATTTAATTTATGAAAATAACGAAAAAGCAAAATAAACATAATAGAATACAGTAAAAATAGAATAAATCCCAAAGGGTCTGTATCATCGTAATGTTACTTTTTGTGAAGTTTATTGTTTTGTGTTTTTCTCAGTTTGATTTGTATGTTTTATGTGTTGTGTCAGTCCAATTTTAATCAATGTAAACTCTGCGCTTGAAGACGGCACAATGTCATCAAGTTACTGTACTGGATGAAATTTTTATTATTTCCAAATTAGTTTTTTATGACATATGGCATTTTACTGGCGAACCATTGGTCCTAGAGGCATACTTCCAGTTGGAAAAAGTACCCGAATAATGTGTAGTACTCAAATTTTTCACTGAGGTATTCCAAGAAAGTTGGAAAAAAACAGCATTAAATGAGGGGGAAACCATTTTACCCTCATTGAATGCTGTTTTTTCGCAAATTTCTTCAAGTTTTTGAATTCGCATATCTCGGTGAATATTGCACTTGGAAACGTGAAATTATTTTAGTTGGCATCGGGAAAGACAGACATATCTGGGTTGGACACTTGATGTGGATACTTTTTCTAGTTGGGTATGTCTCTAAGATTAATGGCTCACCAGTAAAGTGCCATTCGCCCTGTTACCCATGCAGCAAATACACGTAAAAAATTAGCTTGAGACGAAATACAGTCAACTCTCATTGTAACAAATACCATTACAACGGGAAAAATATCGTTTTAACGAAAACTTTTCTAATACCTCGGATAGGTAGGAACAATATAAAAATCTGGAATTCCTTTGTAACGAAATTTCGTTATTACGAAGTGATTTCTCGGGTCTCTTGGAGTTCCGGTCTAATGGGGTTTGACCAAAGTGTATTAATAAAGGGTCTTTAATACGCTTTGGGTTTGACTGCATTTCCCCCAAAAAAAATCGGACATTTTTGTTGTCTTAAGTAAAGTCTACGCTGCCGCCCCTTACAATGTGTCAGGGCCTACTGTCACCCCCAAGTCGTAAAACCACCGAGATTACATGAACCACTTTTTTTATTTCCTTCTTCCTCATGTTAATGTTACTCGAATAGGGAAAAATTACGAAAGAGATATTCTATGCACATTTTGTTTGAAATTCAATTTTTTTAGTCAGAGTGACTAAAAAAATTTAATGTCACAAATTTCTTCGTGGCCCCCGTATCAGTAGCCGTGGCTCCCCTTTTGCAAGATTTTCATCAGTGGCCCCCTCTGGAATATCCTAGGGCCCCCGGTTGAGAACCACTGGGTTAAAGAACTGCCGTGTATGTGTGATTCCGTCTCTCGAAAGTCGTATAAACGGGGTTCTCTCCCCACTGTATTTATTTTCTTCTCTTCATTTCCCCTCTCTTCTGATCTGGGGACCACGTAATGTCTGAATCTGAATGGTTTTGCGCTACAACACTGATCTTTATCTATCTATATTGCTCTAAAATAGAATTTTTTAACCCCGGCATCTGATGACAACCCGGTAACTTTAGGTCCTTTCTACTCCCAGGGTTATATAACTAAATCGTTTCACTTTAATGCGCGTCAACAAAACAATCAGTGAATGGTCATATCCTTGGCCAACGCCAGCCCCCATCTGTTCTTTGTCTTTTTATGAGAGCAAAAGACCTATTCCAGAGAAGTCAGTCCCTGGAAAACTTATCTTTCCAGTTGAACGTAGCTATTTCCTTTTTGAAAAAAAGGAAAACATCGATCTCACAAATGGCGGAATCTTTTTAGTGCTAGTTTTTTCTTTCACTCCCTTCTTCGTTTGAAGCTGAAGCTACTGCAGGAAAACAAGAAACGGGCTTTGCCCCACAAGTGGTCATTTTTTTTATCTTAACTGGTGGGGGAAATGGAAAGGCTAGCGGGGCAAAATCCCTCCCCCCCTCAGTTAACATGTTAAAAAAAGGCCTGCTCTGAACGTATATCTCCGTTTTTCCTTAAACCTCACTGTCTTTGTTGGATGGGCATAACAAGGATGGGCATAACAAGGATGGGCCAGGGCCTCTCCCCTTTCTTTACGGGAACACTCCCAAAGGGATTAAGCCCCACCGCACTAAGACAAGTGTCAGAATTTCTGGCGCCACGTTGTGTCTGTGGTCAACTTCGAAAGTCAATAATTCTTTGCAGTGCAACATTTTTTGAATAGCGCAATCGGAATCATGAAAAAAAAAAGGGTTAACCAAAAAAAGTACATTTATCTTCAGTCTTTCGGAAATCATAATATAAGAGATCATAATATACAATAAAAAATTAACTACAAAATCAACATAATCTTTTGAAGTTCTTGAGGAGTCGAGGTTCTTGGTTCTAGTCGAGAGGCTCCTGAACCTTTGAAAAAGTATCCTTAATTTTTGTTTCCTTTTTTTTAATCAATATTATAATTTAGTTGTTGTTCGGGCCCATGGGCCGGATACAAGTTTACGCCTATGCAACTGTACATATAAACTTACATTAGAAATCATCACATCAGATCGTAAGTTACTTCCGGCCAAGCAGGAACTAACCCAGAACCTCATATTTGTTCAGGGACCTATTACGTGAGACGGCCATGTATGAAATCCCCGGGTCTAGGTCAATTTGTCAAGTTCAACTTGTCGCAGGACAATTCGTCGCATTCAATTTGTCGCAGCGTCAATTCGTCGTGCTACAAACTCGTCGTGGTACAAATTTGCCGTCACTGTATCGTCAATTTGCCGCGAAAAATTTGAATTGCTTTATAATTCATATGTTTGTTGTGATCTTATAAATAGGGTAGTTGCTTTAGGCGTAGAAAATGGAACAAATTTTTTTTGGACATTGGAACGTACATCAAGATACTAAATTGGGATCCAATAAATTTATAAAATTTAATTTTCACCATATAAGCCGCATTTCTGTCGGGATTTCCATTCCTTGCAGTGAGGGGCGTTGGGGAGCTCACCCAAATAATAAATTGGGATCAAATAAATTTTGAAAACTTAGTTTCCTTTGTATAGGCCGCGCTTCCCGCTTTCTGTAGGGATTTCCATTTCTTGCAGCGAGGGGCGTTGGGGGGTGCACATCGAGATAATAAATTGCGATCAATGTGGCCGTCCCAGCACGATTTCCGTAATTCACTATTAAATGCATCCATGCAGAGAATATATCTTTAAGGAAATTTTTAAGACAATGTAAGTTTTATGTGTAACAGCTGCGAAAAGTCTTATTTTCAAATTATATTTTTACAATGCGATGCACATTTCAAATCACTTTGTATTATCACATTGAAATAATATTCAAACACTCCGACCATAGGCGACAGAAACTAGGGGCTGATACCATTTGAGCCGCCCCCCCCCCCCACTCCAATAACTCATGAGTATACAATGTAATGCACCATTTCGCTTCCTGATTACGGGTTTGGGTCCCTTATAAACGGAATGAATGGCGATTTTCGCCCCCCCCCTCATCAATGTTTCCTTCATGTCGGCACCTTTGACTGGCCAAGGATGCTGGAAGTTTTGGAACTTGTGGGTTCTTGTCTTGATCTTGAAGTAGGAAATTTTGATTGATTTCTGAATCATTTCTCTGGGTGCTCATACCCATTCCATAAAGTACCCTGCCCACCAACAGTATCTCTGTCTCTGACACCACTGCAACTGTCAATCGATTTTTGATATTTTTTTCAACTCTAAATTAACAACTCTCCACTAAGAAGAATGAAATCAGACTTTTAATTAGCCCATTGTATGTAACTTCATGTGCATGACACTCATACGGCTCCAGTCAGCAATTAGTAAAAATTTCTTCTTACAATACAAGTGAATTAACATTAACAGACAATATAAGATTATATTCAGAGGTATATTTCATGGGTGAGGAGGGGGGGGGGTTGTCTCAGTTTTGCTGACGTACGCCCCCCCCTACCCAAATGAATGAGTACAGAATCATTTAGCGCAGAAATACGGGACTATTTTTTTTGTTCCGTGTATTTGCTATTAAATACTTTAACGCCCCCCCCTACCCAAATGAATGAGTACAGAATCATTTAGCGCAGAAATACGGGACTATTTTTTTTGTTCCGTGTATTTGCTATTAAATACTTTAACGCCCCCCCCCCTACCCAAATGAATGAGTACAGAATCATTTAGCGCAGAAATACGGGACTATTTTTTTTTGTTCCGTGTATTTGCTATTAAATACTTTAACGCCCCCCCCCTACCCAAATGAATGAGTACAGAATCATTTAGCGCAGAAATACGGGACTATTTTTTTTGTTCCGTGTATTTGCTATTAAATACTTTAACGCCCCCCCCTACCCAAATGAATGAGTACAGAATCATTTAGCGCAGAAATACGGGACTATTTTTTTTGTTCCGTGTATTTGCTATTAAATACTTTAACGCCCCCCCCTACCCAAATGAATGAGTACAGAATCATTTAGCGCAGAAATACGGGACTATTTTTTTTGTTCCGTGTATTTGCTATTAAATACTTTAACGCCCCCCCCCTACCCAAATGAATGAGTACAGAATCATTTAGCGCAGAAATACGGGACTATTTTTTTTGTTCCGTGTATTTGCTATTAAATACTTTAACGCCCCCCCCTACCCAAATGAATGAGTACAGAATCATTTAGCGCAGAAATACGGGACTATTTTTTTTGTTCCGTGTATTTGCTATTAAATACTTTAACGCCCCCCCCCCTACCCAAATGAATGAGTACAGAATCATTTAGCGCAGAAATACGGGACTATTTTTTTTTGTTCCGTGTATTTGCTATTAAATACTTTAACGCCCCCCCCCTACCCAAATGAATGAGTACAGAATCATTTAGCGCAGAAATACGGGACTATTTTTTTTGTTCCGTGTATTTGCTATTAAATACTTTAACGCCCCCCCCTACCCAAATGAATGAGTACAGAATCATTTAGCGCAGAAATACGGGACTATTTTTTTTGTTCCGTGTATTTGCTATTAAATACTTTAACGCCCCCCCCTACCCAAATGAATGAGTACAGAATCATTTAGCGCAGAAATACGGGACTATTTTTTTTGTTCCGTGTATTTGCTATTAAATACTTTAACGCCCCCCCCCCTACCCAAATGAATGAGTACAGAATCATTTAGCGCAGAAATACGGGACTATTTTTTTTTGTTCCGTGTATTTGCTATTAAATACTTTAACGCCCCCCCCCTACCCAAATGAATGAGTACAGAATCATTTAGCCGTGTATTTGCTATTAAATAATTTTTTTGTCCCGTATTTGCTTAAACGCATGTCCCGCATTTTTATATGGTCAGCTGTAAGCAAACCGTGGTTGAAGAACCGTTTAGCCGCCTGTGTCTACTGACGTGGATCCGCTATGGTACGCTTGGCGAAGTTTTGTACTTGGCGATATAAGGGGGACCGGTCTCTGCACTCTACCCGAATAATAATTCTCTGAATTACGTTCCTTAATTTAGTAACATGATATAGAGACAGCATTATCGTTTAAAATGTTATCTGTACACATACTGATTGGAAAAAATTATTCATAGTGGTAAATCGTTATAAATTATTATACTCAGTACAAACATAAATCACTCTACAAAACGGTTTTTTTTTTAAATCTTGCATGTAAATGCCTTTATTCTAATCTTAAACTCATCTCAATATAAGAATATTATTTAACTGGTAAATCTATCTATCGCGATGTTTTCAAGACATTTTGAAATTCGCTCAATATTTTTTTTACACCTCGTTCAAAATCGACGTCAATATATATTTAAACGTCTCCAGATTTTCCCCTTCTTAATTCGTTTAATAACATTCATATTTTGTGATATCACTTAAGTATTGCTACTTTCTGTGCAGTACACAGAAGCGTAATGCAGTAAACACCATTACACACACACTATACTCTGCGCACTAAGTACAATATAAAAAATCAAAGTAAATTTTATTAATCAACAAATAAATTTTTTCTAATCCTTGAGTGCATAAAAAAGATGTCAACAACAATGCCACATTTAGTGGCATTTCATTCTCATGTGTGACACAAGGAAACCAATTGTCTAATTGATGATGTAAATAAAAGGTAACTTGTTCTTGATTTCGACTAAATATCAAGACGGTAGATTAAATGTGTTAAAAACATGGTAATATATGATGATGATATTTTTGATAGTCGTTTTGCAAATTCACATAGCGTCATTGAACTTCAATAGAAAATCATTTTTTAAACGTAATAATTCAGAAAATTTCCCCGCGCCAATATCATGTGCGTGTATAACCTACCTTTTTCTCAAATATTTGATGAAAGTAAAAAGAATCCGGATGAATTAAGAAAAAATGTAGCTTAGAAAATTATAACAACCGACTATTATAGACAACCGACGCTCACTTCTTCTTCTTCAATTATACAGGGCTTTACGCCTTCGGGCCATCCCCTGTTAGAGAAAGAACATTCCACAAGAGCATAGAAAATGTTATAAAATATACTAACGAAAGAGCTGTCATCAATCACAGAACACATAGGAATTCCAGTAATTTCCATTCTTCCCTCTTCTTCAGAAGGGTATGAAAAAAAAAAAAAAAAAAACACAAACCAGACGAAACAAACGCAGATGGAGATGTTATTTGAGATGGAGAAGAAGTCTTCAGGCTTAGGGGACGATGCTAAGCCGCTTTAAAATGATATGATGACATGTAGGTATGATGGATGTAGGTATTCGTTCAAGGGAGCTCTATTGCAAATGAGTTTGTAAAATAAACATTCCAACCTTCTGTTCGAAAACAAAGGGGAGAAGTTCTGGCAGCAGTTATAGAAGAAGCTAAACTCAGGAATAGATAAGAAAAGAGCATTGCGAATATTATCCTTGAAGTAGCGATAGTAAATCGAACGAATGTCCTCCACATAAAGGCTAGAAGGTAGAAGATCAACAGTAGAAGAAGCTACAGTACGAACATGATTGTCAATGGTTTCATTAATGGTAATGCCCGAATGACTTGGGACCCAAATTAGTGATATGCTGTTAACCAAAGAACTAGTATGAACCAGTTGAGCATACAGGAGATGAGTCACCGTAGATGAATGAATAGAGAAATTGTCGAGAGCCATGATGACTGATTTGGAATCCGTAAATATGAATATTGAAGAATTAGACGATTGAATGAAGGATCTGAGACCCAAAGTATTAGCAAGGGCCTCCGCAGTGAAAACTGAGGAGTCTTTATTAATGAACCAAGACTTGATAACTTTAGTAACCAAACAGAAAGCTCCACAAACCACTTGAGATGATTTAGATGCATCTGTAGCAATTACATGAGCATTCAGCGGCAGAGATTCAATGTACTCTTGGAATATTGTTTGATAAGGGATGGTAGACTTAGTTTTTTGAAAATTAAGACCCTCCGATATGAAATAGATATTTGAGGGTATCCACGGCCAAAAGGAATAAATTGGACGCAACATGGACCTATGGGAAAAACCAATGGTATTATTGAACTGTGATATTTTCCTAGCCAAAGATGGAGAGAGGCGACAAAAACCCGAATCCATATGGTTAGAGTGACCCTGCGTGGGAGAGGCTGTGGCAGAAATACAAGGTAACCCAATTCTGAAGAGAATAGAATCCTGAAAGGAGGGTAGGGCGAGAATGGTTCTGAGTTTATCTATGCGAGTTGACGTAGGGAGGCCTAAGATAGATCTCATCGAGGAGTTATAGATGGTGTTTATCTTAGTGAGAGAAGATTTGGCTGCATTGAACCAAGCCACAGCTCCGTAACCAATGGTACCTCCAATGATGCTCATTAGCACAGGTTTGAGGAACTTGCAAGGAATATTTCTTGAGGAGTGAGAGATGGAGCGACAAATGTTTAAAGATAGAGTGCCCTTAGAACGCAGAGATGATAATTGTTTTTTCCAGGTGAGAGTACAATCCAGATGAACACCTAGAACTTTCAAATACGGATCAAACGGAATGGATTCGCCATTAATGCTGAAAGAAGGAAAGTATGGAGGTCGTCTCCGTGAAAAAATAGAAAAACGAGATTTGGATAGAGAGATGCACAAGCCACTATTTTCAGCCCATCTGAGAATGTTAGGCAAGGTGTTCATCAATCTAGACTCAGCATACTTCCCATCTAACGCATTCATCTGAAGAAAAATATCATCAGCATACATAAAAAAATTAATGTCAGAATTAATATATGAGGTTATATCTAGTGTGAACAGAGTGAAAAGTACAGGGGAGAGGGTGGAACCCTGTAAAAGACCGCAGTTGGGAGCAAAAGCACCAGATCTGGAACCCCTCCAATGAATGACATGTTTACGGTTCGAGAGATAATTGAAGAGCCAAGTTAAAAATTTACCATGAAAGCCCAAGCGGGCTAATTTGGCAATGAGCAAATCATGTCTCACAGAATCATAAGCAGCTCTCAAATCTAGAGCAATAATGTAGCTAGTATAGCCCCTTTGGAGGGCATATGAAATGGGGAACACCATATCTTTCATGCAAACCTCAGCACCAGTTTTTGGTCGAAAACCGTAAAAGTTTTTTGGAAAGAGCTCAAATCGTAATGCAATCCAGGTGATCCTAAAAAGAATGATTCTCTCAAAGATTTTGCTAATAGTGTTTATAAGGGTCAGAGGACGAAAGTTCTTCGGATCATTTGTTGGTTTTCCTGACTTGGGAATAAAAATAATACGTCCTTCTTTAAAAGACGGCGGCACCAGCGATGAAGACCAAAGGGTATTAAATGCATTCAGAAATTCAATCCCCTTATTTGGAAGGAGTTTATATACCTTCAATGGAACACCATCTGGATCAGGGGTCGTTGAACGACCAGAACAAATGGCTCTACGAATTTCCGTGGGGGTGAACGGTGCATCCATCTAAGCCTGGAACTCACGAGGAGGACCATAAAAAGTAACGGTGTGAGATCGGCCAGGTGAAGAGAAGTGGTTAAATTTTAAAAGTTGGATCTGTACGAGAGGATCGACATAACTATTATTAGCAATCTTGAAAATATGCCGGGAATCATCCCAAGTTTTCGCCACGATATAACGGTGTCTACGCAAGACAGAAAAAAGAACTGAGGGCTGCGTAAAAGGATGAAGTTCTTGAGCCAGAGTCTTCAATCGTAGAATGCGAAGGTGGCGACGAAAAACAGAAGCTAATTTTTTATATTTAATCCAGTTGTCCTGAGAGGGCACACTGCGAAATAAGCGGAAAGCCCGTTTTTTTTCGATAAGAGCAATACGCCCTTCTTTATCCAACTTAAGCCAAGGTTGTTTCTTCCGGTACACAGAGTACCTAGCTGAGTTAACGATGGAAACAACATGATTGTAAATATTGTCGAAATCGTTAGTAGCGGGGATGACAGAGAGACCTGCCATTACCGCTGACCATTTAATGAAACGGAATTCCTGAGATATGAATTGTTTATTCAAAGAGACGGAAATTTTAATTGGCAAATGATCACTATTGAATAAGGATTCACAGGGAGTCCAGATAATATATCTATAAAGACCTGGACTACAGAAACATAAGTCGATATAAGATTGTGAGTCCTTGCTATAAAAGGTGGGGCAAAATGGAGGAACTAGACAAAGGTTATGATTAAGATACCAATTAAATAACATAGTACCTGCAGGAGATACAATATATCCTCACCAGTTTGGATGATGACTGTTGGAATCTCCGATTATGATGAAATTCCCAGAGATGTATGAGAAAATATTGTCAATAGCCGCGATATTGAAAACACCTGGAGGACGATAAAAATTAATTTCATACATAGAAAAATTATTTAGAAAAACTTGAACAATCATAATTTCAAAAAAGGGGTCGGAAATTTTCCATATCAAAGATGAGGAAAGAGATGAATTCACCGCGGTCACTAAACCACCACCTGGGAGAAGTCGATCATTTCTAAAAAATCTGAAAACCAGCAAGAAAAAAATGGTCCTTCGGTTCCAGAAAAGTCTCCTGTAAACATAACATATCATAGTTTAAACAAAAATTTCTGATAAAGGATGATTTGGACTTGATGCCTCGGACATTCCATTGAAGAATTCTAAAATTCATATTATTCATAGTTTTTTTTTTTTTTGGAAAGGATTAACTAGAAAAATATATTGAACTGAAGAGAGGGAAAAAGCATCAAATTCACAGAAAAATAAAAATAAAAAAAAAAACAAAAAACACTTATTTTTTGAGAAAGAAAAAGGAAATATCAAGCGAGAAAAACACAATAGGAAAGGGAGGGGAAAAAAAACCAAACCAAACTCGATTTGATCACAACAATAAGAATACTGAACTCTTGTCAGCTCTAAATGAGGTAAAGAAAAACCATTATCAAACTCGATAACAGAGAGAAAGGAAAAAAGATCAAGCGAGGAACAAACTTTAAGCGAGAGGGGGAAAAAAAGGGGGGGGAGACAAAAAACGAAATTAAGTGAAAACTAGGTTCCAACATTTGAGGCTGAGTCATTTTTCAGTCTCTTAGCTAATCGTCTTTGTTTAACCCTTTCCGCAGGAGAAGTGTAGAAAATATTCGATTCAGGATCTTGAGAAAAGTCACTATCGTCATTATGCTCAGGGGGCAAAGGTTGGTTGAAGACAGCAGTCGAAGGACCAGAAGTGTCCATATTCACATTCGAATTAAGTGGTGGTATTATATTCACCTTATGTACAGCTAGGTTAACCGAATTGACTATTTCAGGAATAAGCGCTCTAATAGAGTCATTCAGCGATTCCTGAAGACTTATTTTCAGATCTTTAAGAACAATTTCTTTGATGGCCGATACTTCCGCTTGGACCAGGGAACTGATCTCAGCCTTGAGAGCACTGAAGTCAGATGACATGGAAATGCTGGTCCGAGCAGCATATGAAGAGGAATTCATTTTACATCTTTCTCGAGCGATGTTTATTGGAACATGATGATCGGCTTTATAGTGATATGCTTTTGACTCCAAGACATAAGCAGGGCACTGACGGTCAGAGGCAAGATGAGTGGAAGCCTTACAGTTAATGCAGGAGATAGGGTTTTGGCAGGTTTCGTGGTTATGATTTTGGCCGCATCGTTTGCAGATCTGAGATGATACTCTACAAAACTTTGAGCGGTGAAAGAAGCTCCAGCAGCGAAGGCATTGATTAGGACGCTCAATAAATTTACGTGGCCGAAATATCAAGAACCATAACTTTATTTCCGGCGGAATGTTCCTACCAAGAATCGTAACCAGAACAGTTTGTAAGGGAATTCTTTCTTTTATAAATCTTCGAATACCGATGACCTGTAACCCCTCCGATTGCAGTTCTTCCGCAATTTCCACTACTGCAATATCACACGGAAAAACCAACGCACACGAGTACAATACAATACAATAACAATTATACAGGGCTCTCGGCTACTATGACCATCCCCTGATCATTAAAAAAAAAAAAAAATTGAGAATAGAGATGCCAGGATCATAACAAAAACATCTAGGAAATTAGAAAAAAGAAATTATGCCTATCAATTATACATTAACAGTCAAAAATAATTAAAAAAAAAAATAATTGTCAAAATTAAATGACAACAAAAACCATGAATAATACATTGTCGCAGGTGATGACAACAACAAAAGCATAAGAATCATAGCACAGATAATGACAACAATAAAAGTATTGAAACAAAGCAAAGAATAGTAATACTGAAAAATTTATACACATATATATATATATATATACACACACACACACACATATATATATATAGTGAGTATCGATAGGATGAAACTTGAATACCAACAACTAGACGAAACGGGAACTACAAGTAACGAAACGTTCAAAGAGAGGAATAATAATATTAGGAGGAGTCGACGCAAAATCTCGCCAACAAGAAACCGGAAAATGAAGATTGCGGAAAGTAGCATTACGCACAGAATCATAATGACTGCAATAAAAAAGAAAATGAGAAGCAGTTTCCAAATTGTTACAATGGCTACACAATGGACTATCCGCCCTATTAATGCGATGTAAATACTCAAAAAGAGGAGCCCTGTTACAGAGGAGCTTGTAAAACATATTTTCAAATTTACCGGACGAAAAAAAGGATGAATACAATTTGCAACAATCATAAAATGGACGGAAATCAGGAAGTGTATTTTTTAGTGATTGAGTGAAATATTTTTTATATCGGGATTTAAAAATTGAGATCAGATCTTCTGGGTAGAGGCTGGAAGGGGTTACACGCTGAGAAGAAGCCGCAGTGCGAACGTGACTATCAATAATCTCATTAAAAGTAATGCCAGAGTGACCAGGGACCCAGATAATAGAAATGTGATTAGAAAGAGAGCTTGTGAAAACAAGCTGGTAATAAAAGAAGAAAAATGACTGTAGGAGAATGGAATGAGAACGCTCGTGCTGCAGAAATAACAGATTTGGAGTCTGAGATTATGACAATGGGTTGCCGAGAACCAGGAATAAAAAATCGGAGGCCAAGAATGATTGCAAGAGCTTCCCCGGTAAACACAGAAGAGCTAGAATTGATAAACCATGTCTTGACGACGTTAGTTAAGGGACAGAAAGCACCGCAGACAACTTGGTTTTTCTTAGAGGTATCCGTGGCGATGATGATGGAAGATGGGTCCAAGGAGTCTAAATAGTGCTGGAACGAAAGTTGCAAAGAACCATGGGGGAAACTTTTCTGAAAATCCAAGTCATCAGTGATGAAAGAAACGTTTTGAAGATGCCAAGGGTAAAAATCAAAAATAGGTTGAAGAGTGCTTGTAAGATTGAAATCAATAGTATCGGAAAAATTTTCCATTTTCGTCCTCAGAGGGGGGGGGGGGGCTAAACGTCTGAAACCTGAGTCCCACAGATTAGAAGGGCCCTGGGAGGGTGACGCCGTTGACCGAATGCAAGCAGAGCCACATCGAGATGAAAGGAGTTCAGTAAGAGTCGGTAATGCCAAAATCATTCTCATTTTGTCAATTCTAGTAGATATAGGTAAACCTAAAATCGAACGCAAAGCAGAGTGATAAATAATATTAATTTTAGAAAGAGATGAGCGAGAGGAATTGAACCAAGCATGTGCACCATAGCATAGAAGACCAGACACCATATTTAAGATAATGGGTTTCACATACCTGCAAGGAACATTTCGAGAGCGGAATGCGATGGACCGACAAATATTTAAAATAAAAGTGCCTTTAGTTTTAATTGTACTGAGTTGTTTTGCCCAAGTCAGAGATCTATCAAAAAAGACCCCCAGAATTTTTATGAAGGGATCAAAAGGAACAGACACTCCACGAATTGTAAAAGTAGGAACATAAAAGGAACGTTTCCTAGTAAAAATTGAAAATTTTGACTTGGGAAGGGAGATAGTGAGACCACTGTCTTCAGCCCATTGCATGGTCTTAGATACAGAGAGAGTAAGAGAAGATTCAGCGGAGGATCCATCCGAACTACTTGCGGCCAGGAAAATATCGTCCGCATACAAGAGATGAATGTTAGGAGGCAAGTATGAAGGTAAATCAATCGTAAATAAAGCGAACAGAAGAGGCGATAAAGAAGAGCCTTGAAGGAGACCAGTAGTAGGAGAAAACGTACTGGACTTCCTGCCTCTCCAGTGAATAAAATGGAGACGGTTGATGAGGTATTCATAAAGCCACGATAGAAATTTCTTATCGAACCCCATTCGTGCTAATTTGTTAATTAGAAGATCATGACGAACCGAATCATACGCTGCTTTCAAGTCTAAGGCAATGAGTGAGATACAAGACATGAGAGTTCTTGAAAGCATCCCAGATAGTGGACACAATGTCTCGTAAACATGATTCTGAACCAGTTTTGGGGCGAAACCCATAAAAGCAGGAAGAGAACAAATTAAATTTGAATGAAATCCAATTTAATCTAAAAAGAATGAGGCGTTCGAAAATTTTGTTCACAGTGTTAATCAGAGTGAGAGGTCTAAAACCGGAGGGTTCCGATGGTGAACGGCCAGGTTTTGGAATAAAGACAATTCTGCCTTCCTTAAATGAAGGAGGGATATAATTTGATGACCATAAATCATTGAACGCATGTAGAAATTCCAGACCTTTTTTGGAAGACTTTTATAGACTCGTAGTGGGATACTGTCTGGACCCGGAGTACTCGATCTACCAGTCCGAAGAGCTCGCAATAATTCTATATTTGTAAACGCCATATCCATATGTTCACCGAATGAATGAGGGGGCCCCACAAAGACATGAGGGGGAACCCTACGACCGCACGGGAAATGATGATCTCGGAAGAGGTCAATTTGATCAAGAGCGTCGGCATAAGAGTTTTGGGCAATGACAAAAAAAAAGATGAGAGTTATCAAAAGATTTGTTTGCGACGTATCTATGACGTCTTAGTGTTGAATAAATCTTGGAAGGCGGAGAGAAAGGAAGTATCTCATCTGAAAGAAGTTTGACTCTCAGAGTGCGAAGGTGGCACCGAAATTTAGCAGACAACCGTTTGTATGAGACCCAGTTGTCTTGCGAAGGAGAAAACCTAAAATGACGAAAGGCCAGTTTTTTCTCCTTAAGGAGAAGACGCCCATATTTATCAAGAGAAATACGAGGGTAACGAGGGCGCCTGGTGATAAAGGAATTATTTTGAACCATTTCAGAAATGGAAGCATAGAGAGTATCAAACGGTGCGTTAGCGGAAACCCTACTTAAATCTTTAAGTAAGGATGCCCAACGAATTTTGTATGAGTAGTAGATATTGGAACTTGACAATGAGGAGAATGAGATCATAGCAGGAAGATGATCACTACCAAATAATGATGACAACGGTGACCAGGATAGTGAACGATGAACCTCAGGCGATGAAAAACACAAATCCAGATAGGATTGCGTGGTAGCACCATAATAGGTAGGGCAAGTAGGAGGAGTAAGGCAAACATTATTGGATAAATACCAGTTATAAAGAGCTCGGCCAGCAGTTGAATCAAAATGCGAATTCCACGCAGAGAAATGGGCATTAAAATCACCAAGAAGAACAAAGTCCCCGGAAATAAAATTGAAAATTTCATTAATAGCTGTGAAAGAGAAAGGAGATGAGGGCCGGTAAGCATTGATGAGGTATAACGGACGATCTGTAAAAAATATTTTGACAATAAGGAGTTCAAACGATGAATCCACTCTTTTCCAAATAAATTGGGAGGGGTAGATTGAACGAACTGCAAGTACAAGACCACCCCCGAAATCGTCAGGTCTATCAGCACGATAGATATGATAACCCGGAAGGAAGAAATTTTTTGATGGCTTCAAAAAAGATTGATGAAAGCATAAAGCATCATAATCTAACATATAATTATGTATCGCTAAATATTTAGATGAAATACCCCTAACATTCCATGAGATAATCTTGATATTACTGTCAACATTATTCATTATATAGCAAATAGTAAAAAAAAAAGGTAAGGAAAAAACATAAAAATAACCGACTTTAGGGGAGGGAAAAAAAACAACAAAACAAGTTTGAGCACAATAACAATGAAATCTTTTCACTGAATGCAGAAAGAAAAACAAGGGGGGGGGGAAAACTACGCGCATAACAAAGGCAAAAAAGACAAAAAACATCGCTATGTACTTGATAACGATCGGGTGCGGGGGCACTCAAGTTCAGGATTGGGGCTCAGACCCCTTTTTTTGTCTTTTAATTGTTCGGCGTTGCTTCGCTCTTTCCGCGGGCGAAATGGAGAAATCATTACACTCGAATTCACTAGAAACATCGGAGATTAGACCTTTCTCAGATGATAGTGTGTCATTAACGTTTATACCAGAAGGACCGGAGGCCTCCATGTCCACAAGTGCACCGTCTGAAGCTGGCATGCACGTATTTCGGAGTGATGACTGAATTGAGCTCACGATCACCGGTATCAAGGATTTAATTGAGTTGTGGAGAGATTCTTGGAGACTGGCATTTAGCTCCTTGAGAACGATTTCTCTAAGAGCGTTTACCTCTGCATGAACAAGGGATCTGATCTCCTGTTTCAAAGAGTTAATGTCCGACGAAGTTGAAATATTGGCTCGACCAGCATACGACGTATCATTGGATTTGCACCTGGCTCGCGCAATGTTTATGGGGACATAATTTTCAGCTTTGTATTTGAGGACTTTCGCTTCAAAAACAAATGTCGGGCAATTACGGTCAGTGGCAAAGTGAGAAGCTTTGCAGTTTATACAAGAAACAGAGTTTTGACATTGATCATAGTCATGGTTATCGCCACCACACTTTTTGCAAATTTGATTAATAGCTCTGCAAAACTTTTTTCTGTGCGAATAGTTAAAACACTTTTGGCATTGTTTTGGTTGATCTATGAAACGGCGTGGATGGAAAATTAGGAACCACAATTTAACCTCACTTGGTATATTTTTACCAAGAATCGTGACTAATACCGTCTGCAAGGGATTATTGTCTTTGATGAAACGACGGACACTGATAACCTGGAGGTTTTCACTTTGGAGCTCATCTGCGATTTCGCAAACCGGAATATCAGTAGGGACATTATTGAGAACAAATTTAGATGAGATGGATTCTGTAAGAAGGAAAGGTTTGACAGGAATATCAAATATATTGACTATCTTCAAGATCTCCTTAGCTATTTATGGATCACCTGTGGTAATCAGAAGCTCACCGGCACGGGTGAAGCGAATTTCATGAATATTTTTGGGGTTTGAAATTTGGCCACAAATGTATTTCTTCAAATCAATGGGTCTTGTTTTCGGAATAGCTTGCGGACCGGAAAGTTTGAGAGTAAAAAGACACGCTAGTTCGGAATGATCGATGATATCCATGTCGCAAATCGAGGACGACCAAACATTAAAAGGGTTAGACACCTTACCTGTGCTAGCCGAAGCGAAGGTCTCTGACTTGGCAGAATTCATGGTTGTTTGGAACACTTTGATACTATTAGCCAGAAAATCTATGAAATTATCCTTGTTCTTGCGAAGGGCATTGTAACCACGTGGGAGAACAGAGCCCTTACCTTGAGTCCGAACTTTATAAGATTTCACTTTAAATCGAAAAAATAATTTACGAACTATCAAAATAAATAATCACCGAACCACTAGAAAAGTATAGAATAATTCAAACACGTTGAAAGGAAAAAACGAGAAAAAAACAAATTTTTTTACGAAAAACACGAATTAACACTAAGGAACTACCACACGTGCCTTCACGTTCAAAAAATCCAGCGTCTATAAGTTTTTGAAAATACACGCACACGAGTAAATAAAATAATAATAACGCACGTGCTGCAGCACTCGTTGATAGTAATGATGATTATCAGCAGCGGAAAAAATTATCCGATTGGTCCATCCCTTTCGGAGCTAACGCAACTCTCGGACCAGGGAGTTTTTCGTAAAATAGATAACGACATACCCCGATAGAGTTGCCAGATTGGCGGTTTTCCCGCCAAATTGGGCTGGTTCGGCGGGGAATTTTTGGCTTTGGCGGGTGGCGGTTTTTCCAAAATTTCTCCCTATTTTTCTTTATTTTTCTTTGCTTGCGAGCAAAGAAGTTTTTCTTTTTTTCACTTTAGTCCTCACCTCATGTTGTGTTTTCTTCCTGACAAGGCAGAAGGGGTGGGGGGCATCTCACCCAACTATGGAAAGCCAGAACTTTCAACCTGGGCTGACCATATTTCTTCGAGAGAAATACGGGACATCGGGATTCCAAATACGGGAAAATACGGGACATCGCCAATTATCGCCAAAAATGTTGCCAAAACCAAACAAAGTTGCCAAATATTGTTGAAATTACGGAAAATCACAATGGCAGGAAATGATGCATTACTACAAATAGCAGTGGATTAAAATGTATTCCACGAAAAAAAAACGTTCACCATGGCAAATGTGGGAGATTAATATTCTCATATATAGTTGTAATTATCATAAAATAATTTCTGAGTTGAAAAATAATGCAAATCTTGGACTTCAATGAAGAATAAAAATTCAAGTAGGCTTCGTGTAAAATACGGGAAAAACCGGGACACTTTTGCCAAAAAGTCGGGACGGCCAAAAAAACAGAAAATACCGGGACTGTCCCGGGAAATACGGGACGTATGGTCACCCTATTTCAACCATAATGCCTGTGCCACCCAATGATTGAAGGGACCGTAAAACAAAAACTTGGGAACTGTCCTAGGCTCTAGATCAGTGGTTTTCAACCTTCATGATACCGCGGCCAATCGGTTATAATATATCCAACACTATAAGGGAGACTTCAGTCACGTCACGAGCTTCGCGCGGAGGCCTTCTGCTATAGAAGGTGTTGCTCCGGCCCGACGGATGGGAAACACAGTATCTAGACCACAGAAGCCTGTGAAAGAAACCGTAGCCTCCACAAGCGGGGAGCTGGCAGGGCTCAAGCCCGGGAATCAGTTCTGTCTTAACGCATAGGCCTACCCAAGCATGGCCCGGGGGGCCTCAAGAGAAGAGGGGCCTCTCAGAAAAACGAGAGGTAGTTGTATTTTTCGGGGATTTTCCATGTAGGAAATAAGAAAAATCACTTGGCTCTCGGGCCCATGATGCTCTTAAAACAGCCCTGCCAGGAACCCAGAAGAGTTCTTAAATTTTTTGTTTACTAGACCGTGAAAAATCTGGTCTGGGACCCATACCTAATTTTTAAAATCATAGTACCAAATTTCGTAGGCACCTATGCACAATTTGAGGCAGTGTCGTCTTGACGCATGGGCCAACCCGGGCACGCCACGGAGGCCTTGAATGAAGAGCGGGGGGGGGGGGGGATAAAAAATGATATATGGTTAAGATTTGCGAGATTAAGCATGTGAATTGGTGAGTTGGCATTTGCAGTTTGGATAGAGGGCTGAGCACAATCAATTTGTCCGGGGGCCCCATGATGCTTTTAAGACGGCCTAGACTTCAGGCCATATCTGGGCCGTTTTTCCAGGAGAGAGAATGTGTAGACCTGACTTTCGCAAAATGCTAAAAAAAACCATATTTTTTCACGAAAAAGTGAAAAGTGGGGGGGGGGGGGAGTTAGTGACTATGACAGGAAAAGAATTATAAGCCACTTTTGCAGGATAAATATCGTCAAACTGTAGCTCGCTTGTTGCTTCATAGATGGCAGCACAAGTTCAAATATTTTGGGCTACTTTTTGGCTACTTTTGAAGCAGATTTTGGCTGGAAATTTTTTAAGGACCTGGCAACTCTGTACCCCGAGTTGCTGAGAAAAATCAAGTTTTTGACAATGGTCGCTGAGATTTGCGTTATGAGGCTCGTTGAGAATTTGCGTTAAGGGCGTGACGTGACTAACGACCTCGTTGTATAACGACGTGAGCGTAATAGACCTCCTGCATTTTAGGGAAAAAAACGCTAAGCATGACAAATTGGAATGACCATATTTCCCGAGAAAGATACATTGAAATTGAGATTAACAATGAAGGCCGAAAATGATGCCAAAGGTAAACAAAAAAGTTGCTAATTATTGCTAAAATCATCAAAGAAAACACTAACCATGCGAAATGAAGGGAACTACAAATTGCAGTACATTGAAATGAATTATATACAATATAACGCTTAAACATGAATAACATGTGAGATGAATATTCATATTTGTTGTCATTGTTATCACAATTTTATTTTATAAGTGGGGAAAATAATTTTACTCCTTGATTTCAATGAATAAAAATTCAAGTAAACTTCGTTAGAAAAACGAAAAATTTTTATTTTATAAAAAGGGCTAGATAACTAAAATTTCATGCTAATATGTAAACGTCCCATGAATACGAATTAGAGTTTCAACTTCTGTTTAATCAGCTGACGTGCGTCTATTTGCCACCAACGTGATTGTCTTACGTCATGAAAAATGTGTCTCCTTAAACATGAAATCAACGGAATGGGTGGCATGGAAATTTTAAAAATCCTTGTCAGAAATATTCTTCAGAGATAACGTTGGGTTGTAAACAAGACTTCAAAAACGTTGGTTTTTAGATTTGTTTGTGTGTTATTTTTCTAGCTGTTCGTTTCAAAAATGGCCAGCAATAGCGGGAAGCCCCAGAAAATACCGAAGGTTGCGAAGGTAAGAATATATTTGAGAGGAGTTATCTCTCAATTAGTTGCATGATAAGTTGCAATCCTAAGCGGTGAATTCCTAGTACAAGGTGCACCAGTGGTTGTCAAGGTTTAGGGGAAATTTCATTCCGGTACGTTCCGCTTGCCCTGATCGGGTGAGTGACTGTAGGAACAGCTTTGGTATAAGGGACAGGTTGGCGATCTTCGGCGACTTTTTTTTCCGGCGCCAAATATGTCAGACGGCCCGAGAAAAAGCCGCCAGACACTACGTGCGCCAGAAAAAAAAAAGTCGCCAGCATAGAAAACAGTAAAAACAAATGGCATAAACAAAAATAAGCTGTGGAGTGTTTAAAAAATAAAACTGGATAAAAAAAAATTAAGCAGGGTTTAAATGAAACCCGGACCGTTGTGAATAAACAACGGTCCTGTTGTATAAATAAAAATATTCTATTTATTATAAATTAAAACCCGGACTCTCTTTCCGGGAATCCAGGTTCTTATAAATAATCAACGGTATAAAATAAATAAATAAAATAAAAAGGATGCAGGGGCATCCTGCATGTAGAAAAGAATAAATATTGGAAAATATTAAAGGTACAACCGGAAGGAAAAGATATCCAAAATGATTCCAATTAATCCGACACACACACTACATTATATATACGGAAGGAAGAGAAAATATGAAGAACTATCCCAACGGTTTTTCAAAACGGCGCGGCTATTAAGTGACGTCATTTGGAAGAAAAAAAGAGAGAGGATAGAATGAGAAAAAGAGAAAACCAGTTTGAAAATGGCAGTAAAACCCGTTTGAAAGACGCGCTAGGACGCTAAGAACACGGAAAAACAACAGCCAGCGCCACCGACTGGCAGAATTCTACGAACATTCTGGAACAACGACAACCCAGAAGAACAACAACAAACCAGAGCACGCCAACGATAGAAACTTATCGCCGGTAAAAAGTCGCCAATTTGGCGTGTCCCTTATACCAAAGCTGTTCCGTCGAAGAACAGCTTCGGTATAAGGGACAGGTTGGTGATTTTCGGTGACTTTTCTTTTCGGCGTCAAACATGTCTGATCAAAAGTCGCCAAGGCCGTTAGACACATCACCGGCGGCGAAAAAAAAAAAATCGCCAGCATAAAAAACAACGGAAACCACAATAAGCACATAGTAATTACTAAATATAATAAAATCAAAACAACATAAACACCCTTCCTGTTGTTTAAAAAACAAGATCAGTATAAATAAAACCTGGACCATTTTTTTAAGAATAAATCGATCGGGGTATAAATAAAACCCTGGCATGTTTAAATAAAGGAAAATATTAAGGGTACAACCTGAGACACGATGGAAAAATCCGATGATGTTGGTTTCTGTTATTGCTTTTTATGCTGGCAATTTTTTTCCTAATGATATTCAATAATTAATCCGATCCACACCCTACATTGTGTGAAAATCAAGCTGTAAGAAAAGGTCTCATTTCACAACGGTAACGATTTTCAAAATCATTCAAAACTCTGCGGCTGTGGGGTGACGTCATTTGAAAGAAAAGAAAAAGAGAGCGAATGAAAAAAAAGGGAGAAGACCGGTTTGAAAATAGCAGTTGAACGTTTCAAAAGATGCGCTGGAACAGGCAAAAACAACCACCAGCGCCACCCAGCTGTAGTTTTTTAACAGAAAGGACATTCTAGAACAATAACCCTGTAGAAAAACAGCAATGCAGAACATAGCGCACCAGCGCTGGCAACTTATCATCGGAAAAAAGTCGCCAAGTTGGTGTGTCCCTTATACTGAAGCTGTTCCGACAGCACTGCGTAGAGAGCATGTGAATGACAAGAAGAGGAACGCCACCTGGCAGTCCAGTGGTTAGGGAGCTAGCTGCTGACTGTGCAGGTCTGGGTTTGAATCCCGGTTCGGGCATAGATGTCTACTAACATACCAACAAATTCCCTGGACAGAGATCATAAAGATCTCTTTGGAATACGTGATGATCACGTTATTTAAAAAAAAACTTCAATGCAAGTGCGCTTACAGGTGGGGGGGGGGCTTGCAGGTTACAGTATAGGGTGGCGAATTCAAGGAAAGAGTAATCAAGAAAATTAGACTAGAATTGGAAGAAGGGCATCATAAGTTAGGTAGTCCACAGGTGGTTAAACTGTAAATGAACCTCTGACTGTATCAGTGACCAAGTGAGTAACATATGAGTGATCAAGTTTATGACCATATGAGTGACCACACTTATTTGATCTCTCACACTCTCACTCATTCATACATTCATACAGTCTCTCTGCCTTTCAATTGGTCACTCACTTCATCACTTACATGGTCAGGGTAAGATAAATATACCGGGGACAAGATGACAGGCGAAATTTCCATGAACCCACATAATCGTATCCTACAGTGAATGGAAAGACGAGTGAACATCGTCTCTCCCCTTCTGTTATCAGACTTTGAACAAGAGCTGACTCCGCCTACTGGTATCGATTGACAGGGCAGGGAGAGGAAGGAAAAACATGTGATCATGCAAAGCTCTCTGTACAGAGCTGTGCTCATAATTGCCAAAATGAGAGGATTGTAAGAAGACAAGATATCTCGATATTGTCACTGTTAGAGTTAAAGGGGAAATTAAATCATTTTATTTATTTTAAAACAATTGAAAAAAATGCACGATTTAACATTTTGAAACCTGTTATATGGGAAAGAAAACGGAAGTCCTGTTCCACCGAACAGGTCATATAGTCATCGTGCTTACAACTAGGATATTTTTTTCAGATATAGAACTATAACAGAAACTCTGTCTCTTGATGTGATCACATTAAGCAGTCTGCATATTGATTCACCGAAATCGCTATAGTTTTCAGTCGTCTTTACTCATATCACTGTGTATAAATTCTTATTTTTAATCCAATTTTTTGCCTTATGTTATTCATTATTTCGTTGTTTTTTTTTTGTGTAGGTGAAGAACAAAACACCAGCGGAAATACAGATAACTGCAGAACAGTTGCTCAGAGAGGCGAAAGAAAGAGACCTTGAAATATTACCTCCGGTAAAGATTTTTTTATAATACAGCATACAAGCGCCATAAATTTTATGATTCATTAAATACTTGAGAGTAAATAATGGTGACATTTTTTTCTTAATTAGATGAAAAATTGTAACAAGTGTTGAAAAAAAAATTGATTCTGTAAGGACAGTTATACCTTAGCTAACGAATGCCTTGGCTTATGAATTTTCTGATTTTATGAATTTACATCCTTGAAATGTTCAATTTTTTTTTTTTCATTTTTCATTTAGCCACCGAAACAAAAGATATCAGATCCAGAAGAGCTTGCAGAGTACAGACTAAGAAAGCGAAAGGTACGTACGAGGGAGTTGTTTTAGGAAAAATTTATGCTTAGCCTACTCTTTTGTCAGGAAGAAAATTTTGAAGGAGCTTCATTATACAGCAAAACCTCAATTATAATAACTCGATTATAGTAATCCAACATAATTTGGACAGCACCAGAACTTTGCCACTGGACTTATCCCATTGGCAAGATCTCTTCCAGTTCAGCTTTGTGGCAGAGTCCGGAACACTTTATTTTTATTTTTTTTTAAACTTTATTTTTAGTTTAAAAAAAATTAAACATACAAAATTTTTACAATATATTTTCCCTGAACAATTGGCTACTGTCACGAGTCACATAACTTGTGGTGATAACAGACGAGATAGGATTGAGAGTTATTGGAGAAAAGTTGCGGGGTTTTGTTAAGAAAAATTAATGTACATTAATGAGGTATATTTTAGAAGCAATTGGAGGGGGTGGGGTGCATGCCATCTCATCTGTTATCTCACACCATATACAAGAACATAAGAAATAAACAAAACAAAAATCTTATTGTTTAATTATAAAATGTCCATCATAGCGAGTCATCTCATATAACACTATTGGTGAGCAAGCCGATTTGATTGGTCTTGTTAACTTGTGAGCTAGAAGCCAGCACCAGTTTCATTTGGTTGTTTGGCGAGGCCTATAATTCAAGGTTTCCGGGGGTGTCAGGGGCATTGAGAATTGGTCTGAGACCTCTGAGAAAATGTAAAGTAATAACGAAAGTCAGGGAAATATGAAAATATTTGATAAAAGTCGGGGTAAAAATTTTGTGAAGGGGGAAAAAACTGAAATGCTAAGAACATTTGACAGCTTTTTATATAAAAGGAACCCATCGCCATTAAATCAAAACTGAAAAAATGTCATTTAAAGTTTCTTTGATTCAGTTATCTCCTCAGTTTGGTAGTTGGTTCAAGTGCACACAGATGGCATCACAGCCTATATGTCACTTGTTTCTATTTAGATTAAAAAAAATCCCACCTGTCAATAGTTTAGATGTCGGTATATCTCCAAAATGTTACAAATGGCACTTGTGGTTCCTCTCATATAAAAGCCGTCCATTTGGAAGGTTAAGTTTCTGAATTATACAGTATTTCTTTCTTTCTTCAGGAGTTTTGGTCCGAGAAATTTTTTAGTTTTTCCTGATTCTCAGGTGTTGGTAATGGCTTAAATTTTAACTTTATGCCAGTGTTTTTAAGCTCTTTCAGCCATAGTTCTCTTAAGGCTCTGCCATAGACAAACTGGGTCCCCAACTGCATTCAGTATAAAAAAATGGTATTATAAAGGCAAAGAGAGACATTTTTTTGTCCCCTTTCCTTTTTCACTGTACACATTCGGGATTTACCCCTCCCCCCCCCCATTCAAGTTGCAAGTATCTGCTTATGCACCTCTGCCCAGCAATCCTTTCAGATCCTTTTTTTTTTGGTTGCCTCATTATCTTAGTCAGGAGGTCTTTCTACTTATTAATTCGATTTCTGGGTAATTTGAGGAGCAAAAAAAAAAATGTGATATATAATATATGTAGAGAAAGAAAATGGCTGGAAGTTGGAAAAAGAATAGAAACTTGTTCCCTCATCCTTTTTTTCCCCTTCATTTCTTATGTGTAAACAATGATACCATTTTTTAGATTTATCTCTGTTAGCTCAACTGCCCATCATCAAAATTTCCTGCCAAATGCCTGTACATGAAGGAGTTAATAGTGTACTTTTTTTTCATAAATAAGGTTGATCTTTGGACTTGCTGGCTGGAGTTCTATCAGCCAACACTCTGCTCCAACACAAATTTGGCACTTTTAACACTGAAACTTAGAGGGGGCACTAGGTATAGGCCTATGGGTTTATATGCATAACCGCAAAGGAAAAATCAAGTTGGATGTTTCAAGACACTGCACTGAAAATCAGGTTCCACTGGACGTCATGTATATACAGGAATCAAAGGTGTCAGGGTGGGAGTTGGTTACATTATATTGGTTACATTATTATTGTTACTCAATTATTGGGGCCGAAAGCTTAAAAGATGAACTTTTATCAATACCTATCACATGCAATTTGCATTTTGGTTATTGAAATTGTGATTCAGAAAAATAATAAAAATTTATTTAAAGAAAAAAAAGCAAAAAAAGCTTTTTTACAAAAATGAGAGGACAACTGAATTATACTTTTAACAAAAAGGATCCTTGCCTGTGAGATGGGACCTATGGTCTTTGCATTGAAATTTTTAGAGTGACACAGTTTGGAAAGAAGTTGATTTTCCCCATCTAAGTTATGGATGTGGGTGTCCTTTTTTTTTTATTGGTGTGCAATTACAGTCGAATCCCGTTATAACGAACGCCAAGAGACCGGAGGAATCACTTCGTTAAACCGAAATTTAGTTATAAAGGAATTCCAGGTTACCTAGCATTGTTTCTATGTAAACTTATTTGGGGGATTTAAAAAAATGTTCGTTAAAACAAAATTTTCGCTATAGCAGTATTCGTTAAAACTGGATTTGACTGTATTATGAATTATCCTGAAACTATTCTGGAGTAGTAGAGATATTGATTTTAAAAGATTTATGGTCATTTACTGGAAGATGCTGCTTATTAAAATCATGGATAACATTATCATTTGGGTATTGTTATCACTTCTTTCACTAAGCGTAAAACTGACAGATATCATAACATAGGAACAAAAATTTCTTTATAGTTATCAGGACTTTGGTTTACGTTATCAATTTTTTTTTGTCCAAAGTTTTTTTTACTGCATATTGCGAAGCTAAGGTTAAACCAGCGACATATTTTTTCTCCCTATAAGTTATTATTATCAACTATTTAGGAAGCCAGAAGGTGTCCCTGCCTTGCTGATGAAACTTTTTTGTACTTAGTTCTCAATGTTCTTATTGGGCTATAGTAGCCGCTATGATCCACTTGTGTGTAGCACTTTTTTGTGCGATTTTCTTTCCTATAGTGGCACATGCAAGGTAAAAAAAACCTTTCTTCAGTTCATGGTCAGTTTCTTTCAACTGACCACATTCACAGTTCTTCGGCTGGAGAACTTTCATGAGGGAATCTATGGAATGTACCATACACATTATGAAAAGTATTGTAATTTGTAATATACATTAGACAGTTCCATTTCAACTCTAATCTCTAATTCTTTCAACAATTTCTGAATAAAAAAATATTTTAACTTACGGGAGAAGAAATCCTGTTTTAGAACAATTGAAAAAAAAATTGCATGATTTAACATTTTGAAACCTCTTTAAAAAAGTTATAATTTGGTTATAATAGGAAAGAAAAAGACGTCTCGTTTTCATATGCTTTGTTCCATAACTTCATAATTTTTCTCTATTTGAATTGGTTGTAGAGAAGAACGTTATGACGCTTTTCTATTGCAAATAACCATTATACACACACATACACCTCGTCCATATTCCTCTGCGGAACTTATATGACCATCGTACTTAAAACCAGGATTTTTTGGATATAGTTATCAATCAGTTATTGTTATCGAAAGCCCCAGAGTCTCAATGTGATCAAATTAAGCGTCATACACTGTATTTATAACAGAAAGGTAGAAAAATCCTATTTGATTTAATACCAAAGATTTTCCTTCAATTAAATATCTATGGCTAGACAGAGATATCTGCATTGTTCCTTTTTTATGAAGTTGATTATTGGATTTTGTATGAATGACAATCTTCTAACATTTTCTTCCATCCCATGAATATTCTAGACATTTGAGGACAATATAAGAAAAAACAGGACACAGATCAACAACTGGATCAAATATGCACAGTGGGAAGAAAGCCAAAAAGAGATTGACAGGTAGTTTTACATTTATGTGAAGAATTATACCTAGTGCATAACCACTTTTTTAGTCTTCGGAAAACTTGTAACAGTTTCATTAGTATTCTGTTGTTTTGATTTTTTTCTCCGTTATTGCAGGTCTCGATCTGTTTATGAGCGAGCTTTGGATGTGGATCATCGTAATGCTACCCTGTGGCTGAAATATGCTGAGATGGAAATGAGGTTAGTTAGCTGTTTGTTTACAATGAATTCTGAATGTTCAATCACTGTGAATTTAAATGCAAGTGATGCAATTTGTGCAGCTGACAAAAAACTTAGACATATCATGAGTTTGGCTCATTAAATTGCTGTATAGTAATGAAGGAACATAAATAGATATTTGACTCATTGGAATTCAGCCTACCAGCAAATAACATTTTTTTCCCCTTAATAATTTAAATACAGGCACAGGCAAGTGAACCACGCCAGAAATATTTGGGACAGAGCAGTATCATTGCTACCAAGGGTGAACCAGTTTTGGTACAAGTATACATACATGGAGCAAGTACTAAATAACATAGCTGGTGCCAGACAAGTGTTTGAACGATGGATGGAATGGCAACCGGATGAACAAGCATGGTTTACATATATCAAGTTTGAGTTGCGCTTCAAGGAAATTGATCGAGCGAGACAGATATATGAACGATATATCCTTTCACACCTATTTTTGCTATATATGTTAATGAAATCTATAACTAATTAGAATTTTAAAAAAATTGAATTCCGTATACATGTTTTTTTTAATGACATTTCTCTTTTTGATCCTATATATTCATTGGATATTTCCTTAACTGATTTGTACTTGTTATGGTTCATCCTGATATTAAAAATTGGATTCGATATGCAAAATTCGAAGAACAGAACAGTTTCATATCCAATGCCAGAGCTATTTATGAAAGAGCAGTAGAATTCTTTGGTGAAGAATACATGGATGAAAAGCTTTTTGTAGCATTTGCTAAGTTTGAAGAGAATCAGAGAGAAGTAAATAAGGGGTTTTTTTTGCCTTACTGTGTGAAAATAATTGCTTGACAAATTATGTATATTCTTTTAACATGAATCAAATTAAAAATCTATTGCTTATTTTTAATAGATTTATTTTTTAAATTAAGATTGAAAATTGAATTGACTTAATTCATTTAGCAATCGGTGGTTTTTCAATAATTTCTGGCAGATACATGAAGTGACAGATTCAACTCTATACAGGTTGCCACTGACTTATGAAAGTCTGGGGGAGGGGGGATAATGATGTCAATACACATATTGATGGCTCAGTTCGGAAAGGCAACAACTCAAAATTCTATGTTTTGAGATACCGAAATTTTATAGATTCACTTTGTATGGAACTGAATGGGAATCAACTCAGATTTAATTACAATATAGAGCATATAAACAAAGTTGGGAGCTGGTGCATATGTAGAGGCATTTTTCCACTGTTCTCATGGTGTGCATAACTCAAAATAAAATTTTTCTGATTTGATGCCTTTTAACTGAGTTGTCGATGTACAGGGGGCATAGTAGAGGTATACTTCCAATTAGAGCAAGTATCCAAATAACGTGTAGTGCTCAGATATGTCATTCACATGTTGCAAAGAGTTGTAGTTATTAAAATAAAATAAAAAATTAGCTTTTTGTACACTCCTGCATGCCCCAAAACCCAATTAGAAACTTGTTGCCCTGTCTCTCCTAATGTCAACAAAAAAACTTAAAGTTCATGTTTTCAAGTGCAATATTCACTGAGATATTTGAATTCAAAAAATGGAGGAAATTTGGGGGGAAAAAACAGCATTAAATGCGGACTGCATTACAGTGGATAACCTGATAAACAGGTTTTTCTGCATTTAGAGTTTTTTTTTTTTACAAATTTCCTGTTTTTCGAATTCAAATATAAGTGAATGTTGAACTTAAAAGCATGGAATTTTTTTGTTGGCACAACTTTAGAATTGGGTTTTGTGAGCCGCAAAGAGACTGTATAAAAAGTTAATTTTTTTATTTTAATAATTATACAACCCCTTGAAACCATAGGTGGAGATAGACTTGGAAGTTTGGGGGGCACGATGATGTCAGTTCATATATACATTAGATCAGTCGACTCCACCTTTGACGCTCCCCCGTATCTCCGCCCATGCTTAATGACATATCTGAATACTACACGTTATTTGGATACTTTCTCTAATTGGAAGTGTGCCTCTAGGATCAACGGTTCACCAGTAAAATGCCATACCTCATTTGCTATACTCCCTGTATACAGATCAGAGATAACCCGCATACATCTTTGATGTTGAGGGAAGATGCCTCCCTCAAATCTCTGCCCATGCTTTAACCATTTTATGAACAGATTTTCTCTCAAAATATTTAAGAATGAATTTCCATCTGTAAAATTTTAAATTTCCCTTGTGGCATGAACTTTACAGTGCTCTAAGCTCTTATTATCCTAACCTTAGGCATAAAGTTAAGGAAAATATTGTGCAGTTTGTCACATTGATCCATATAAATCCTATGTTAAAAATGAAGTCATAACAATGTTTCTATAACTGTAGTATATCCAGGTACACTACAATTGTAACAGTTCGCTCTATAAAAAAAATGGCCCATACACTCGTGGGCCTGACTGCAATTTAACAAATTCTAACACACAAAGCTTTTTGTTTGCCCGTGAATGCCATTTTAATTCACTGACTGCTTTTAGTTGAATGTGTGATATTACGAGAGAATATGTAAAAAAGTATGAAAATTTCAGTAGGGTTTATTATAAGTCAGATGGAAATAGAGGTTCATGTTCTATATTATTAATTCCATTTGAATTTAACGATTGTGCTGAAGGATTTTTCCATCATTCTAGCATGATCGTGTCAGAGTGATATACAAATATGCTCTCGACAAAATTCCAAAGGAAAAAGCAGCTGAGCTGTTCAAGAATTATACAATTCACGAGAAGAAATATGGAGATAGAGCAGGCATAGAAGATGTTATAGTGAGCAAAAGGAAGTATC
The DNA here is from genome assembly GCF_987345545.1 of Pholcus phalangioides. Lineage (NCBI taxonomy): Eukaryota > Metazoa > Arthropoda > Arachnida > Araneae > Pholcidae > Pholcus > Pholcus phalangioides. The sequence goes on from NW_028301609.1 coordinate 7,726,892, forward strand.
AATATGAAGAGGTAAGCTGAAGGAGAGTAATTTTATACTGAAAGAGAAATTATACTCATAAAGTGGAACACTTCACACCCTTATAAATGGGGATCAGCACAGTTCCATTTAATCTCACCCATACCAGGTTTCAAGATCATTTATGCACTTAAATTTTTACAGTAGAATCTTGAAACTTCGAGGTTTCACATAATTTGAGGTGCTGGAATTTTTTTTCAAAACCAATTTTCCACCAAGAAAGAGGTTTTTTTAAAATTTTGTCTCATTTTTATTATGAATGCAATTTAAGTTTGAAGGGGTCTTTGATTAGGGGTCTTCAGTGCACCCCTTAGGCCAAAAGTTTTCACAAGCCCTTCTCTAGTAAATATATAGCATGAAAAAAATAACATTCATATCAAGGTCCTTCAAGGGCTACTTCACCAAACACAAACTCATATATTGCTATATTGCAATTTACTGCCATTAGTGAGGTGGGTTGGAAATGAAGGCGTCCTCTATTGGTAGTCACCTCAAGTTCGTTTGGGAAAATATCTTATCTATATCCTCCCTCAGGTTCGAACCCAGGACCATGACAGCAACCTTCATGGTGGTAGATGAGCATCTTACCACTATGTCACTCGTCCCCAGGGCTGCAGCTTCTGTGAATTTCCTTTATAAAGAGGCCATGGGCTTAGCAGTTTGATAAATTGAACCATTATATAGATTAAAGGTGAAACAGCTAAGAAAACATATTCCCCCTCTTCTCATTTAAAATGTTGGTTTCTACTAGTTTTAGCAATCCGATGTGGTCTCTGTCCTGTTCAACTCAGATTATTTAGATACTCTAGTAGTCTAGATCTCCACTAGCAGTTGAACCAGTCTATGTTACATCATCTACAAATTCATAAACTTTTTTGTCCTGCTAATTTACATGAAAAGTAAAAAGATTTGTTATTTGTGAAGGAGCAGTGAAATTGTCTGAAATAAGGGAATCTTTGCTCTTCTCACTTGACCCGTCAACGCCTAGCATACTATAAATTGGACAACTACAGTTTTGTTTTCTATTTGTCCAGTACATGCATATTATTGGTGTTTTTTGCATTCACTTATGTCTCATCATCTCTTGCACTGTCTCCAATCTGCTTTCAACCTGTTTGTACAAATCTTTGTACCCCGTGTTGGAGTTAAAACTTTGCTAATATCTTGGTTTCAGCATAGATGTTGAATTTTTTACTCCAGTGAGGTTTAATTGACAGAAATGTTTTAAATTATGACTGACTGTATTATTTCATTGATCTAGTATTTTTCTAAATGAAATACATTATAAAATATCATGATTACGTGGTGTAAAACAAGGAGTTGATTCGCTGACCTATAAATAGGAGACTGGGCCTTTTCTGATTCTTTTTCCATCCTAGTTCTTTTGCAGTTGGGGGTCTGTCCAGATTCTTTTTTGTAGGGTCCTGTTTTTGTGAAAATTTTCCTTATTTTTGTGAAAAGGATCATTAATTTTGTAAAAAATAAGCAATTTTGTGAGAAGTGAAATAATCTAGTTAATCTATTGCAAAAGAAATAAAATGGCAAATTTATGGTTTCATTAATTTTTATTTTGCGAAGGGTCTGGAAAATAGGCCCAAATTTTGGTTGGACAGACCCCTGGCTGTGCATCAATGAACATGTTTCTAAATGGAAAAAGTGTTGGGACATTGCTTTCAAGTGGTATAACATTGTTTTCATGTATGTCCATCCTAGGTTTTTAGTCTTGAGGCCCACAAGGCCATCTTAACAGCACCATGGGTCCTCAGATAAAGTGATGTTCTGGGCCTCTATATAGATCGAAGTAACTGCCTACCACACTTTCAAAAATCGTTGTATCAAATCTCACTATCATCAGACCTCTTATGCACTTGAGACCCTTGTGTAAGTAGGCCCATGTATTGTGGTCCTGCCCTGCATTAATAAGGAAAGTTCACATGGTGGTTGAGCCTTCTTCGCAATAATTCCTGAAAATATACTATGTAACTCGCATGCCCATGCCAGCTGCATTCGAGGGAGTCAAGGATATCTATTAGACATTATATACTACCTTACACTAGAAACTAAAGCGCAGTGCAAGAAGAATTATTGGTAGGCTATTATTTGCAAAATCATCAGAGAAAAATATAATTCATGGCATGGGTGATTACATAATTAATTTCTCTGTTCTCCGGGACTGTTAGCCCCCTTCCTTTAGTAGGAACTGTGGGATTTCCGATTGAGAAAGAGCAAAACAAAGAGGAGGTCAATTTCCTGCTTAAGGAAGAGTAATGTTGCATTGTGTGTTTAAAGCGAATAAATAAGTAAAATTAAATTGCAGTACAACATAATGCCACCTGTTTCTTGATGAGTATTGTTCATTTTATTTAAAATAAATGTCATAATCTGAATTATCAATATTTTATCAACCATGGGAATAATTAGTGTCAAGTCATCTGTAAGTGGAGTTATTTCTGTTCTACTGTATTAACTGAATTTTCTGGAAATCTAAATCTTCAAAAACAATAGCTTCATTATTTTTCACTTATTCTAGGAAGTCAATAGCAATCCACATAACTATGATGCCTGGTTTGACTACCTAAGACTAACAGAAAGTGAAGGAAATATCGAGGCCACAAGAGAAGTGTATGAACGAGCAATTGCAAATATACCTTTGAAGAAAGTGAGAATTTTTTCATTCTGAAATCAGCCTATTTTTGTGTTTCTTATTTATAAGTGGGAAGAAATTGAATGTTTTGTTACCCTGTTATCTTTACCAGTTGCAATAAGACCAAAAAGTCCTAAAAATTTGTTTCTCTACTGATCCCTTAATTATCATATACAGTTGACAGTCGTTTTTACGAACCCATGTGGGCACAAAAACTAGTTCATAAAATCAAACGTTTATAAATGGGGGAAGTCATTTAAATTAATAATATATTGCTTTTGACCCCAGAAGATTAGTTTGCAAATATGTTGACTGAAGTTGGTTTACTGTGGTCCTTACTTCGAGGCGTGAATATAAGCCAATCTCCCTGTTAAAAAGTCTCGCCACAAAGAGCATTAAACCTACACAATGGTATAACAAATATTCAATCATTACACTTCACTCACCCTTTGAAAAATAAATGGCAACATTGAAAAATTCACACAGAACTCTAGATACCCATTCAGACTCTTAAGCACTCATGCATACTTCTGGCACATATTTGGCAGTAAATTGCCCATTGCAGTGTGCCAGAATTGTGCTCAGTTTGAATGAAGGAAAAAAAGTTCGTAAAAATTTGCAGTTTGTAGATTGTTCATAAAATCAAGCATGGACTGTACAATCAAACTTTCATTCATCAGAGTTCTATACATCAGATTTTTGATTACACGAGGTAATATAGATTTTCTGGAGTACTTTGAGGTGGCTAAGTTTGATCATAGTTGGGAAGTTGAATCAAAAACCTTTTCCATAATTCTTAACAATTTCTTCTCCATATCTCTCATTAACATGCATAACTAAGTAGTTAATGACAGAATGACAAATTGATGAGATTGGCGTCTGTAACAAGACAACTGTCTTCCATGTTCAAAAGAGTGTATTGTAATTTTATATGTATTTTAGTATATGATGATATTGTATCGTGTGGATTAATTTTTTTTTGGATTTGCATGATGTTACTTATCAACTTTCTCATTTTTAGTTTTTTTAGTTATACCCCATAAATGCAATGGATATATAACTGTTAATGAGCAAATGCTAGTCATTTTTACCTCTTGTTTAAACTGGGTTTGACCCTAAATGCACTGTATAAATGTATTTTTTTTTAAGAAACAAAATTTGAGATTCATTCATTACTTTCTTAGTTTCAAAGTGTTACGTAATGTTTTGAATCACAGGAGAAGAGACTCTGGCGACGTTACATATATCTATGGATCAATTACGCTTTATATGAGGAGTTAGAAGTTGAAGACATGGAGCGAACACGTGATGTTTATCAAGCATGTTTGAAAGTCATTCCTCACAAGTCTTTCACTTTTGCCAAGCTGTGGTTACTGGCCGCAAAGTTTGAAATAAGACAAAAGAATCTCATGGCTGCTAGAAAGCTATTGGTATAAAGAAAAAATTATCTTCATTTTTTTATACTCTGATTAACAATTTGTTTGTTTTTTGGTTAACGATGTGACATGATAATAATTAAGATTCATCACAAATGTTTTCAAAGCTATTTGTTATCCATTTGTAAAATCATTCAGTTCTTTTTTTTAGAACATGTTACAGAGTTGTATTGATTTAATTGTCTCGGAATGGAAGAGAAATTTATTTTTAATTCAAAATTAAAAAAAAGTTCTTGATAGTTAATACGTGAATAAAAATGTAGAGATTCACCCTCTCTGTTATAATGAAAACCAAAGACTTTATGCGCACTTTCTTCTAGAATATTGTGCTATTATTTGTGTATATGGAATATTCAGTCAGGGAGTTCTAAGTAATTGTATATTCGTTGTGATCTGAGGTCTATCATACTATTTCAGAGGTTGAATAAAATGTCACTAGAGTTTTCATCCGCTACTCGCCGCAGTGCTTAAAAAAGAAAAATTCCATTTTTCTTTTGTGCTGATTTTAAAATGTATAGGTAGATTTGTTTTATGAAGCTTGAAATTATTTCTGGGGGGGGGGGGGGAGAACAAGAAAAATAATTTGTCCTTATAAATTATTTTTCAATTTGAATCTGATCTCCATTTTTGATACATCTAATACGTTTCTCAACCATTCTGGTACCAAGGACCACTAAAATTTCAGAAGCAATTCGATGGACCACTAACCCACAGCCTGAATAATGATCATATGGCCAGTATTTTATGCAACATCCCTGAATTTTTGATCATATCAAATTTAATACAGCATACAATTGTTCCATTTTCCTCAACAAAGCATGTTCCACTTTGTAATTTTTACTAAAATCGTGAATGAAGATAATTCTCGTAATTTATAAATTGTATTTTACAGTAGCAATTATGGCTATAAATTTTCATCTTACATATTTGTTAGGTTCAACCTTTTTTTTGGGAAATACATTGCAATTTTTCCTTTTCACCCATTGGTGCAGTTTTAGCAATAATTGTTGATTTTTTTCTGACTTGAGGCAACTTTTTCTGCAATGTCTTTTATTTTCTATATTTAAGGGAAAATCTCGTATTTTTCTTAAATAAGGTCACTCTGGTCATGATGAACAGTTTTGTGTGTGTGGTAAATATTTGCATACATGATTTTAATTTTGCTGAAAATTTCATTTTTTGATGACAATTTTGATAACTTCAATATTCCTTACCTAGAATTATAATTTCTCTATCAGATATGGTCATCCTAAGTATGAAGGCTTAATTTTTTTCTTTGAACCCACAAGAATATTTTCATTATCAGTTGCATAAAATTCAATAATTTTTCATTCAATTAAAATTAAATGATTGCCTTCCTTTGAACCAGGGGTTGAGAAACGTTGATCTGATACTAACTCTATTGAGAGAGGGGGGTTTGGTTTATCAAGATTGTTGAGAAATTTTTTATTGTATTTGTGCAAATCCTATGAATTCTTTTCCTTTTTTAAAATAAAATAATCATCTGGATTGTGCAATAATCTTCACTGGAATCTGTCATCTTTGATGACACGTTAGTTGTAGTAAATGTGGTGTGATTGAGTTTCTATTGCTATCGTATCTTTTTCAGTCTTTCATTTTTTTTTGACATAGTATGAATTTGATATTGAACTAAATGAATTTGATGTCTTATTCTTTTGTTTGAAAGGGAACAGCCATTGGTATGTGTCCTAAGGATAAACTTTTCCGGGAATATATTGAAATTGAAGTCAGCTTGAGAGAATTCGATCGTTGTCGTATCCTCTATGAGAAGTTTTTGGAGTTTGCACCTGAGAATTGTAGAACCTGGATGAAGGTATTTTTAGTATTATATCCCTATTTGTAGTTTTACCATCTTTAGTTGTTCATCTAGTGATTCTTGAATATTTTTATTCAAGATTTAGCTCGCAGATGTTCCAATGCTGATGAGTCGTTTTATTTTACCAATTAATTCAGTGACATGTTTGTGTAACTTAGTGCCAAAATTTTAGTTTGCAGATCTGGAAACTATACTTGGGGACACAGATAGAGCTAGGGCAATATACGAGATAGCAATCAATCAGCCTCGTCTCGACATGCCTGAAGTTATATGGAAAGCTTTCATTGATTTTGAGATTGAACAAGAGGAATTCGATCGCGCCAGGCATCTGTACAATCGTTTACTTGAAAGAACTCAACATGTCAAGGTAATTTATGTGACAACTTATTGCAGTTTGTTTTGTTTGAGTATGATGATGATAATCACATTCCTTGTCAAATATTGCTAAATTCATTTTTTGAGATTTACTAAATTCTAGTAAGGCGTGATGAATAAAAAAAAAAGTTAGGTGCCAGTCAAATTTTAAAAATGATTCACTCCTATATCTCTAGAAAAATGGTTTAAAGCAATGTTTTTGCTTTTCTGGATTTAGTGACCCCTATTTCATGTTTTTAGACTAAATTCCAAAAATTTAGTGGTCATGTGCACATAAAAATTCAGCTATACTACATACATTATTACAGATGAAAGTGCTAATTTTTTTCGAGTCAACTTGATGCCTGGGATTCATCAAGCCTTGCAATATAGTACAGTGCCTCTGTGTGGTCCATCATTTGGGCATCATACTGGATTTTAATCTTAATGATCCAGAGCCTAACCCTGTTCATGGCTAAGGGATTGACTGAAGTTGATTTTCTGCAGTTGTCCAACTTCAAGATGTGAATATGAGTCAGTCTCCCATTTGAAAAAGGCTCTCCATGGGCAGTCCTTCACCATATTGCTTACATAACATGAAAATTCAGACATTTGTCATTTTCATTTCAAAATATGGCAGCACCATTTCTTTTCCTTTTTGAACCAAACAAGGCACAGACTCCATTGTTGATCTGCAATTTCAGCCATTGCCCCAAAGAGGGATGAGACCATGTCAGACTTTTATTCAAATAAGATAAAATTTACATGTATTATATAATCTCATGTATAGAATCTCAAGAATCAATTACATTATAAAATTTTTAATGCAATTGAAAAATATCTAAAATAAAATGATGGCAGCACCAGTATAACATGAAACAAGCATAATTCTCACAACATAAATATGCTAGGACCATGCTTATACACACACACAGTTCCAGAGTGTATGTTCCTTCATGTACCAGTTCCTTAGGAATTCTCCAGAGGAATGTTTATGAGGTGCATGTAATTATAAGTACAGTATGAACATTTTATAAGGCCTATACAACATTTAAATTCCATGCCTAATACAAACAGGTAACATAAACTGCAAAGTTGTTTGTTTCTAGATCCAGTGAACAGGTGGCAGTACTTGAACACATACACTGCATATTCCGACATGCACCAATTGGTTAGAAGTTTCACAGAGAAGTGTTTATGAGGTGCATGTTTTGTATAGTACAGTGATCTCACTTATGTGTCGAGGCAAGGGATCAAGGAAAGAAAATGTAAAGTGCGAGAGGGATATATATCATGTTTAAAAAAAATCAGTTATGAAACCTTGAATTGGAAATATAGAATCATAATGGGTACAATCCAAATAAACTTAGGTAAATTTCATTGGCAAAATGCATATTACGAATTCATATGTGCAAACCATTTTTGTTTCAGGTATGGGTGAGCTTTGCCAGTTTCGAACTGAACTGTAGTGAAGGGGAAGAATCGGTTAGAAATGCCCGTTCTGTGTATGAGAAAGCAAACAGAAGCTTCCGAAAGTCAGAGGATAAAGAAGAAAGGCTGATGCTACTGGAAGCATGGAAACAGTTCGAAGTAATTATTTTTAATTTTTGCTTGATTGATATTATTTTATAATTTTTTGAATCCTACTAAACCTCAATAAAATTAAGGCGTTCCCTTGTGTCTAAGTACTTCATTGATGGGATGTCAATATCTGATTAATTGTATCACAGTCTCTTCGGAAATCTTAAATGCTTCAATCATATCTTACACTTATGTTCTTCCAAAGAAAACATGTTTAAATGCATCTCTCTTCGTAGCTCAAGCCCTTCATATTCACTAGTGTTCCCATGAAGAGCAGGCAGACCTTCAACATGATACTTTCACAACATGAAAATTGGAGCGTTTACCATCTTCACTTCCAAATATCAAAGACAGATAGCAATGCCAGCAAGAATACAAAACAAGCCTAACTCTGACTATATGCCCACGCACAGCACATTCCTGCATGTACTGGTTTATTAGAAATTCTGCAAAGGAATACGTACGAGGTGCATGTACGGTTGAGTAATAGTGTTCTAGTGGTCTCCTGTACTCCCTCAACCAAGTCTGTATTGTTCTGAAGATATGACCTACAAAACAACCATATGATATACTATAGGTCTGTGGTTCTCAACCGGCACTCCGTGAAGCCTTTGGGGGCTCTGTTTGCACTCCCCAGGGGCTCTGCGGTGACTAGAGGAAAAAAAACCAGTAAATTTGAAAAAATTAGAAATATTTTTAAATAATAAAAATAAATCGGTAACTGTGATGAATAAATAAAAATATGCCTAGGAGGCTCCACCATAGAAATTACAAACCAGAAAGGGCTCCCAGAGTTAAAAAAAAGTTGAGAACTGCTGCGCTAGGTCAGAGCAAACTGATCCCACAAAATACATACATATGTGTGTATGATATAAGATACAAATGCATTGTGTGTGTGTGTTCCCCATGGTGACTATGATGAATACAGTCATCGAAAAATAGAAATGGACTTACATGTGTCATGCCAAATTAAACATTTTTCTGTTTGTAGTTAAAGTTAAGCCACTTTACGCTGTTTTGCATTTTGCTAATTTGCATTTTGCTAATTGTGAACTGAATCTTTCTTGTTTAGCATCTTCAGATCTATCTTGGCATCCTATAAAATTGTCTTGCAATGCCAAGGTAGAAAAAAACTAAGGAAATATAAAGTGTAAAGGATTTGACAACAAAAACTGATTTTTGCTACGACAGCTTATTTCCATCTCTCGAGAATTCCGCTCCCCCTCCCCACTTCTTCTTTTTCCCCTAAGAGTATTCAAAACCCCTATCGGGTTTTTGGAGGATTATATTCTCAATGGAATATACATTGATTTAGCCTCTTTTTGAGTCCTCAAAACAATTTTTTTCTTTCAGGAAGAATATGGTGATGATGAATCTAAAGAAAATGTCATCAAACAGATGCCGAGAAAAGTTCATAAAAGAAGAAAAGTCCAAGCAGAAGACGGGGTAATTTCAATTTGTTTCCTGATCTTGACACTATACTATTCAAAGCCAATAATTATTCACAACACGAAGCTTTTCAAACATGTTGTCTTACGTTAGTTGCTTGGGAACATTTTATATTTATCATAGACACACATTTATGTATTAAATATATGTGTGTACCACAGAACCTCCCTTGTCCAAAGTAAAAAGGTTTGGACCCATTTCAGATATGGGTGAATGTGTCTCTAGAGCCGTAAAATTATTTTGGAGCTAGTAAAAGCTTGCTACCATCTCGCCCCTTATGTATCATTGAATATGCATGTGTAATAAAACTATTTTGGTAGTTCTGGGTTCATGAGAATTCATTCATAAATCAAAACCTCCTACATAAAGCCTCTAGATGTGAAACTTCAGATGCCCCTGGAGGTTCATACATGAGATGCTTTTTTCACTCTATATCAAATCTATAATCAAATGCCTATAATCAAAGTTGTTGTATTCTGAGCTGTCTACAGCCTTAACTACCCACCAGGGAATTCTGAAATCATAAGAATGTCTTAATGAAGAGGTGAAGAAAATTTCCAAAGCCTCTCCTCCACCCCTTAGATACAGAAAATTTCAGCATAACATTTAATGCAGAATGATTTACGGAAAATTCACTGAAAAAAATTTACCATCACACAATTCAGCTATAGGAAAATTCACAGACCTCAGTGTGTGAGTGAATGTGTAAGCAAGTGAATTTAATTACCTAATGAATGAGCAATAACCACATGAAAAACCAAGTGAGTGAGCGACTCACTCACTTGATCATCTACTCACTCACCATGTCGCTTTGTCAATGAATTGTTTATCTGTGAATTTTCCTAGCAGTGAAGTGTCATGTTGGTGAATTTTCCTGCAGTGAATTGTTGCAGATGAATTTTTCACACATGAATCATAATGTTCGTAAAAGAGATTCACCAGTGAAAGCATGTTCTTGTAAATTCAACGTCACAATCTTTATTAGAGATGTGAGAAGGGGAATGTTTGTAAAATAGGGATATTCTCAGATACTCTGCCATGAAGCACATACTTACAAAAAATTAGCTTATTCACTACAATTTGTGTATAAAACACTCTAGTGGTAGATGCAAGAACAGATCTTTTTCACTGCCAATTTCTTTTCCATCTATTCATTAAATCATTCAATAAGTTTCATGCCTTTCTGTTATGTTGAGGCTGTGGACAGTTCAGAGCATTCCGACTTTTAATGCAACCACTCTGTGTATATGTTATGGTCCAAGTCAGAAGTCTAGCATCATCGTGAATTGGATTTTGGGTTTATTGGCGCAAGGACCAATTAGGTCAAACTGTGCCATCATCTTTTTCAGGTATTAAATTTCTTGCAAGATTTTCTATGTGCAGGCAATGTGCGAAGTGGCATGGTCACTTCGCACATTGCCTGCACATAGAAAATCTTGCAAGAAATTTAAAACCTTTTCAGTTTAAGACATTGCTAAAGTTCATTATGTTTGAGGTTTGCTACATCAGCAGTATAAAATAGCATGTGTTATTTTGTGCTCAAGATGGAACAGATATCATTGTTTGCATTATATATGATGATGGTGGGTAGTATGTAGTCATTAAAGAGACTAGTTATAATGATGAAACATTTTTTAATCAGGGTTGTATCAGTTTGTTTGTATCTTTTGACTGGGGGTAGTTTTAATCGTGGTCAAAATTGATACAACAATAATCCCTGTACAACTTTTTTTCTTGGTCTGCAGAATATTGTTGTATTAAGGTCATATTTTGATAGTTTTAACCAGTTAAAACCATTTTTAGCCGATGGCCTGGACAAAATTGGTTTTGGCCGACTAAAATTCCAATCCTGTTTTCAATGTAGAGTTCTCTTAATGGATGAAGTTCCTACGTTTGGAAATTTGTTTATACCAATTCAATCATTAAAATTATATTAATTATATTTTCAGTCTGATGCTGGTTGGGAGGAGTATTTGGATTATATCTTCCCTTCGGATGAAGTTGCGCAACCTCACTTGAAGCTTCTGGAAATGGCCAAAAAGTGGAAATCAGCCAAACAAGAAACATCTCCGGAAAAAAACAGTTCAGAACTCTCTCCTGAAACATCATAGCACAACACTAGTTTGCGAGCTCATATTGAAAGTGTAAATATATCATGTAAATAGGTTATTTTACGAGTTGAAAAATAAATGAAACTCATGATTCACATTTTTTCACAAAATGCTTTGTAAGTTGTGCCTTTTTTAACCACTTTATGATCAACCTGCCGCCCGGGTGCGAAGCCTCATATGCCGTCCCAAATGGTGACCCTGGCAGGAGGCAGTGCCGTCTTAACATGGGCCCACCTGGGCACGGCCTAAGGGCCTCAGAGAAATTAGAACCGGTTGAAATTTTTGAAAATTTGTCGGGTCTGGCCTCAGGAAAATCACTTGGCCCACAGGTCCATGTTGTTCTTAAGACTGCCCTGGCAGGAGGCTGGCAGGGCTTCAGTGAAAGGAACCTCGAGATAAACCTGATTTTTTTTTTAAGAAGAAAGCCGCACATCGTTGTTTATCGTGCAAAATGTGCGTGACCATACGTCCCTCTTTTGAAATAGAATTTTTCAGTTTTTTTTGTGTTCCAGAATTATTTTACCATTCTTAATAATGCCAGTAAGCTTAATCCTTGAAACAGCACTTATTTTTGTGAGCCATCATCACTTATCCTGTGAAGATAATTTATAACCAGCTTATTTTTATTAAGAAATTTTTTCAAAGGTGTTTCTGGTACTCCAGGGACCGGATAAATGAGAAGCCGAATTCTTCCTTTGCTTCCATTTGACTATTGTGGAATAAATTCTGGGTGAGAGCGTGCCCCCATTCTAGACCCAGGGCCCCTAGACTGGTATCTTTTGCGGGTCCGTCTATAATTAATATTTAAAGCGTGAAAATGCCAAAAAAAATCATGAGAATTGTCCCGGGGCCATGAATGAGAGAACAAAAATGCACGCTTGCCCCTTGTAATAGATCACAGGGGTGGCGTTTGGCCATGCGAACCTCTGCGGCCGCATGGGGTGCCGCTCAAGAGGGGTACTAAATCCGAGGTGAATTGGTAAGAGAAGTTCCATTGGCCGAAAAAAATCAAAGAAAATATTTTCTGTCGGCTCTGGAGTGGCGCAAAATCCGAAATGAAAGGGCGAAATTTTTTTTTTTTGTTCGGAATTGTTTGGATAAATTGTGAGGGAGGGGTATGGCCTCCAAGGATAGGGCTGACAGGGCTCCAGCTCTGGGCCCGAGACTAAATGCTTATAATTTTTCTTTTTTCACTCTATAAATGTAGAAGGGGCCTCATGGAAAATCTGGCTTGGGTCCCGTGAAAGATTCCAGCCTAGGGCCTTGAAGCAGGATGTAGGGGCTAAGGGAAAGGACAATGAGGAGGAGGCGCAAAAAATAAGTCCCACACATGTACAGATTTTGTCTCGAGCCGCCCCGATAGCTTACATTCTTGTTTCTGTTACTACGGTCGGAGGCCCGTTTATTTTCTCAACGTTTCCGTTGTGGAGGTATGACTCAAAAGCGTGATGTCATCTGAATTTTTATTGTGTTCAATTTTGGGGTCTTAACTAAAGTCTACGCTGCTGTCGCCCGGTTGCGCTGCACCCGTTGCACCCTCGCTTAAGCCGCCCCTGCTGGTATCTATCATCACTCTGACCAGTGAAACTTATCAGTATCGATAAAACATACTGTTCCACGGGTGGTAGGAATTTAAACTGAAAGGGTTAATTGAATTGCTGTGATGAGCAATTGTTGCGAGTTATTTAGAAAGGTGGCACATTCCCGTTTTCACTAGAGACCACATTTTGAGTGTGCCTAGTCATTCTATAGAGAGAAACGAAGAAAAGAAAATATTCTAGAATTAATGAAAGAAAATATTCTAGAATTAATGAAAGAAAATATTCTAGAATTAATGAAAGAAAATATTCTAGAATTAATGAAAGAAAATATTCTAGAATTAATGAAAGAAAATATTCTAGAATTAATGAAAGAAAATATTCTAGAATTAATGAAAGAAAATATTCTAGAATTAATGAAAGAAAATATTCTAGAATTAATGAAAGAAAATACAGTCGAATCCCGTAATAACGAACTCCAAGAGACCGACGAAATCACTTCGTTATAAAGGAATTGCAGGTTATTTAAAAATGTCCCTATGTAAACTTAGCAGGGGGATTAGAAAAGGGTTCGTTAAAATGAGAATTTCCCTATAACGGTATTCGTTAAAACGGGATTCGACTGTATTCTAGAATTAATGTAAGAGATAAAATTGATTTGTGCATTGTTTTGTGATAAAGGTGCATTGATAAAAGTGATAATTCCAAAATTGATGAAAAAGATCATTTTAGCATTAATGAAAGATAATTTCAGAATGATGAAAAAAGTGATAATTCCAAAATTAATGAAAGCAGAATTCTAGAATTAAGGAAAGCGATAATTCCAAATTAATGAAAGAAAAAATTATAGGATTAATGGAAGAGATAATTATAGGATTAATGGAAGAGATAATTATAGGATTAATGGAAGAGATAATTCCAAATTCAATGAAAAAGGTAATTTCAGAATTAATGAGGTGATAATTCCAAAATAATTGAAAGCGATAATTGAGCATTAATGAAAGATAATTTCAGCTTGATGAAAAAGTGATATATCCAAAGTAAATGAAAGAAATAATTCTAGAATTAAATGAAAGAAATAATTCTAGAATTAAATGAAAGAAATAATTTCAGCATTAATGAAAGTGATAATTTCAGCATTAATGAAAGTGATAATTTCAGCATTAATGAAAGTGATAATTTCAAAAATAATGTAAGAGATAATTCCAGAATTAATGAGATATAATTTCAGAATCAATGAAAGAAATAATTCCAGCATTAATAAAAGAAATAATTCCAGCATTAATAAAAGAAATAATTTTACGCATTAATGAAAGAAATAATTTTCACGCATTAATGAAAGAAATATTTTCAGCATTAATGAAAGAAATAATTTCAGCATTAACGAAAGAAACAAATCTAGAATTGATGAAAGCAATTATTCCAGAAGTAATGAAAGAAATAATAATTAATAAAGGAAATAATAATTAATAAAGGAAATATTCCAGAATTAATGAAAGAAAATTCCAGAATTAATGAAAGAAAATTCCAGAATTAATGAAGGAAAATTCAAGAATTGATGAAATTTTTCAGCATTAATGAAAGAAATGATTCCAGTTTTAATGAAATAAATAATTTAATCTTTTTTTCACCTTTATACGAGTTCTCCATCCTTTTTTTTAATCTTTAAAACCCAATATTTAGAGACCGAACTATGGGCAAATTGCCAGGCACGAACTGTGTTTTCACCGAGTCACGTGATTTCCTTGCATTTGATGTTGCTACCGTCGCGGCGGCTGGATGCTCCCTCCAGTAATATAAAGTCGATGGCGCGCGCGCACCATCGACCTCACCATCTAGCTGACGAACACCTCGGCTTACGAATTTTTCTGCTAACGAAGATTTTGTTTCTAATTTTTGTTGCCTTGGCTAACAAAGATTTTTATCACAAATTTTTCAGATTCGTTTAAGTAAAGGAGCACGAACCATAGGCGACGGAACCTAGGAACTTGGGCTATTTGAGGCCCCTCCTCCCCCAATAGATTTTGTAAGGGAGGCTGAGCCACCCTCCCAATAATTTCTGAAAAAACAGTACAATGCACATTCCCCCTCCTGTGTACGCGCTTGAGTCCCGTATATACGGGAAGACAGCAACTCTTTCAGCCTCTCCAATGTTTTCTTCATGTCAGCGCCTCTAGCGTGAACAGAAATTTTCGGTCGAGTTCTTTGATATTAATGTCACTCACGTCTCATTAATTTATGTTCAACTGAAAATAACTTTAAAAAGTACCTATATTTTGGCGTTCAATCATCTGATGACACTGGATGCATCCTCAAAAAATTGTTTGCTTTGAACGCTCATGTCTGAAGGACAATTCAGAATATATCCATGTTTTTTTATGTCTGCGCATAGATCTCGTTAAGACAAATGCAATGATGTCACTCTGGTTTTAATATCTTTCCCGGAACTTGTTGCTAAAAATGTTGACATTGCACATAAGATAGTTCCCTAGGACAAAGCTTTACATTTGGAAGTGAATGAAGAGGATGTAGAATTATTTAAAGAACACTCAAAAGACTTAACGACAGAAGATCAGGAAGAGTTAAAAAAAAAAGAAAGAACTGGATCACAAGAAAGGAATATCGAAGATGAAGTGTGTTCAAAGGAAGAAAGCAGCAAAAAAAGAAAAATACCAACGTGAGATATAACAAAATTGTTACGCTCTGGGAAAAGTTTGTCTTTCGCCAAAAGATTGCCCATGCCGATAGATCGGAGTTGGGCTCGATTTGAAAGAAAGAAAGCCTTTGGCAAAAAAGTGGCATCGAGACAGAGCTGAAATAAACAGACCGTGTGCTTTGATTGGAGACAAATGCATCGCTCCCTTCCGAGACATTTTAAAAGATAAAGAGGTTTAATTGACTTTGTCTCTTTGCTGAAGGAGAAGTTAAAAATCTGTCCAGAGGCCATATGCTCTGAAGAATCAGCTTCTGACAAGCTCACCCCTGAATAGATTTTGAAGTTCTGGAAGAATGTAAATAGTTGGATAATAGAAGTTTTGTAAATCGTGTAAAAAAGATCTTTTAAATCTTTTATTCAGTTGTGAAGCACCTCAACCTTTACTGTTTTTATAACAGTTATCAAATATGGGGCCGAACATGGAAATAATCAAACGCTTTTACATAGAAACCTATGGGAAATCGCGTTTCGGCCAACGATCATAATTTTAGAACGAATCATCTTCGTCGGCCGAGATACCACTGTATATGTATTTTTTGCCCCCCCCGACAACTCGTGATCGGTCTGTGAAAAATGTAGATGACATCAAACGCCTAACAGAAAGAAGATTAAAAACATGTAAAGGCCCCCCCCCCCACTGACTGGCATATGAATTAACATCATACTGCCCTCCCCCAGCCTTTAAAGTCTATCACCGGCTATGTTCGTTAGGCGAAATAAAATTGTTTTCAGTAGTGAATTTATGTTCCAGGAAAATGTAAAAATATACAGGGTGATTACTTAATTCCACTTGCCGCATTTTTTTGGTGAACCTAGAGCATGGCCCTCAAGCCAGACAATTCACGGGCCCTATCTATAGTGAATTGATAGCGTGCAAAAAAACAACAAAAAATGATGGTAATTGTCCCGGGCCTCAGGGCTCGAGCCGTGTCAGCTTGCCAGAACTGCTCTGACACCTGTAGGCTGTACTTCGTATGGCCCACGAAAAGGGTCGCACCGATCCGTAAAGAATTTTTAAAGATTATTTTCTCCTTTCGTCGGGTTTTATCCTTATTGAATTACAGATCTCTTGGTGCTGTTGGAACAAAGTCAATATTTACCCAGGGTGACCGAGCGTAGCGAGCGGATATATCCGTTAGCAAGCGAAGCGCGCCGCGTTACTTGTTGGTCGATTTTCTTGCTTGATTGGTTCAAGCAAGATGGTCATTCATGATCATTCTTGATAAAATGACCATGATACCTGTAGAAAACCCCTGTAGCAAGAAAATCGACCAACAAGTAACGCGGCGCGCTTCGCTTGCGCCACGGATATATCCGCTTCCCGCTCGCTACGCCCTGGGTAAATATTGACTTTGTTCCAACAGCACCAAGAGATCTGTAATTCAGTAAGGATAAAACCCGACGAAAAGAAAGTACCGACAGTCCAATGAACCGGCTGCGGGTAATACTATACTGTGGCGGGATATGCTCCAAAAAAGTTCCAGTTTTATATAGAAAGATACGGGGCAGGCACGCGCCGTATGAAGTGCCGGCTACAGGTCACGCTAAAAGTAATACACGTGTTTACACCTTTCTTGGTCATTGGTTCATAGTGATAATACATACTATTACTTAATTCCATTGCGGTAAGCCGCTGCATTTATTACATTGTATTATCGTTATTGACAATATTTACAGGAAGGGGTATAATTTTTTTTATGATGTTACAAATAAATATATATAAATACCATAACCATATAATAAATGCGGATAAATAAATATACATGAACAATACGTTCATAATGTAAGTACATATAAATAAGAGGTCAGTATAAGAAATACATTCATAAAATAACAACTCACAAATAATAATATACAAAGTGTCAAAAAGAACACCAATAGCAGTCCTTCCCATTGTCAGTTAGCATGTTGTCTTCATCATCTGAAAGACAATCCGATATTCCACGTTTTGCGACTGGCTTGAACTTTTCAATGTATTCGCTTTCAGCGGTAGGGGTGTCAATATACCGCAAACTCAAAGGAACTGCTCCAAAACTTTTACGACGTCTTCAAGGAATATTTGAATCCTCTCACCCACGAGTTCGTCTGTAGTAAAAGACCGCCATCAACCTGGGTAAATCAGTGCGTGAATGCTTCAGACTCTTCTTCAGGAGTTTGTTTTGGTTCTCCAAATCATTTATAGTGTTCGTCTTATCGTCTTTCGAAACGAATTCGCCTTTTCGGTGATTCGTCCGTTTGTGCTGTGCATTTACGAAAAGGTTCTCTACTCCCATATATTGTCGTCGGAGCAAATAATGCTGGTTGACTCGTGACAATATTTTTTGATGTACGGCCACAGATTTCTTTTGCTCTTCCCATTTACACGGAAGAAGAGACCTTCCTTATCTTCTCTGCAATACATTCCAAACACAGTTACTGTCATTGCCTCGCTTATCCGTCCTTTCCGATATTTTCTTTTCACCACGAACGTTTCATCGACTGATATTGTTTTCCCAGGTCCTCCGAGTTGACGGGTATTGTTAGATGCTATGACTTCGCATACTTCCCGACAATAGTTGTAATAACCAGTAATAGTTTCACTTGAAAGGGTACTCTCTTTCCTGTCCCGACGCCAACAGTCTATGTGATCGTGAAGAAATGTCACTGGCCATTGCATGACGAAACCGAACATTATAGCTAGGATGTCACGAAACGGTATCTTCGTACCATGGGAAAACGTGTTTTTCAAAGGGCTAACTGTACCACAGCATTGCTGCTCGAGTATATACATCTCCAACCAGCTTTTTCAGTACCATCCGAACGACTTCTCATATTGTGACCACATTCCGGACAGTTCATCGGTTTCGATCGTGGAGGTAGCAAGCCAACGTCGGTCAAGAATTTCATGGCGTCTTCTTCCGATGAAAGCATCTTCATCATGGTGAAGATGCTGAAATTGATAAGGAAGGGATGCATGATTATCAACGTTAAACAGCTCCGAACATGAAACACGAATGCAAATAACGAGCAACACACGAAACCAAAAGCATAAGTATATGGCTTTGTAAAAACCTCCATGAAGGCTTCAATATCGTCTGCCGTGAAATTCGAACACCTTGAATAATACAATTTTATAATTATTATAATAATTAATAAAATATTAATTATAATAAACCATTTCCATTTATGTAATAAATAAGCTAATTAATAAATGAATTATTTAATAATTACTATTTTTTACTATAACAATTATAATTAATAACTATAAATATAACATAGGTTATATATATACATCAAAATAATAATTATTATAATATTACTTAGTATTATTATATTAATTTGTATTTCTTATTATTAGTATAAATTATTAATTACAATTGTTAATAATAACATTTGTTAATAAATATAAATTATTATTATTAATCTGACACTTATAATAAATCAATTTCAATTCATTAGTTCTCATTTAATTGTAAAATCGACGACTTTTGCTGCATTTTCGTGACGTCACATGGAGCTATTCTGGAACTATTCTAACACAGCTACCACATATAAACAAGTATCACACATTGGCGAGAAAAAAATTTCGCCAAGTTGGCAGGAAACCCGATTACGGAAATACAGCCAAAATACTCGAATATGTTTTAAAATGCGGAACATGATGTCACCGTAGTAAGGCCTTTCAACTCGTGTACTTTACATTGTATGGTGCAACAATATAGAAAATATAATTTATGAAAAATGAAACGGTGTCGGAAAAAGTACGCAACGTCAAAAAACGAGGACTACGGCAGTGCCGTCTTAACGCATGGGCTCATCCGGGCATGGCCCGGGGGCCTCACAAAAATGAGATCCTGTTGAAATTTTCTAGGGTTTACCAGGTAGGGCCTCCGAAAAACCACTTGGCCCGGGGGCCTATGATACTCTTAAGACGGCTATGGACTACGGTACTTACAAAAAGAAGTGAAATCCCATCAAAAACATTTTATGTAAAAAATGAAGCCAAGTCTCGAGATTCTTTAGAAATAAAAAATTGTGATATCTGATGTAAAGCCAAGTCAAATGCTGTAGCTAACTGTTGCATCCACAAACCACTCCAAGGTTCTACACCTTTAATTGAAGAACATTTTGGGACTCGGCAATTACGCAGCACGAGAATGTGTCGACCGTGGTCAAGTTTTATTATTCACGCCATTAATCGAATTCCATCAAATACTGTCAGGGCCGGATTAACTATTAAGCAGAATAAGCACATGCTTAGGGCATCAGTACAAAAGCGGCACCGCAAAAAGGTATTGAATGGTATTTTTTTTAATGTACATTTTTTTTTCAACATCGATCATCCGATAGAAGATTCTAAAATTTTACGAACACTGGATTGTATAGTCGAAGATTATTATCACAAGGATGGCACAAAAGATGAGGAACTAATAATATTGCAAACTAGACACATTATTTCTGAGTTTTTCGATTAGCTTTTCACAATTTTCATAAAGTACGCCCAGGGCTGTCTTAACGTCATCA
Source organism: Pholcus phalangioides (assembly GCF_987345545.1). Taxonomy (NCBI): domain Eukaryota; kingdom Metazoa; phylum Arthropoda; class Arachnida; order Araneae; family Pholcidae; genus Pholcus; species Pholcus phalangioides. The sequence continues at coordinate 7,747,079 of NW_028301609.1, forward strand.
TACGCCCACATACAAAGTGATTTTGATTTTTCTGAGACAGGCACTACTACCTAGCTAAAGATTCCTACCTACCTATTTGCATATTTACTCTTGAAAATCGGAACCATATCTAATTGTCACTTGACACCCCGGTGCCAGAAGTGCCCATGCAGTAAACCAAGTTCTACAGAATAAGGACATGATTTTTGTGTTTCATTAGTGGATCAACTGAGTAGTTTGATCTATAGAAGTAAAAGAAATGCTACCTAGTGTAAATTACAAACTTGAGAATGTATCTAAAAGAAAAAATACCCAATATAACGGTGATTCGTCAGAAATAAGATACCTACTGGCAGGGCCGCAACTGGATACTTGGTTAACCGGGGCAACCACTCGTTTAGACACCCCCCGTAATGCTGAAGGATAGGCTAAATGGTTAAATTTGCGCACCCTTTTGTGATGCACCCGGGGCACCAGACCCGCCTGCTCCCCCTCAACTACTTGCGGCCCTGCCTATTGGTAATATATTATGGTCATTCTAAGATTCAATGGTTTCTCCTTGGAGTGTTGTTACAGCCTTTATCTCATCAACCGTTCTTCGTAGTGGTTCTAATTTCAAAAATTCTCAAAATGGGACCAGAAATCATCCTGTACGAGTTTTGAGGATGAAAATACAGTGCACACAAAATTAAAAATGTAAATTTTTATACGATCCCCCTCCTCTAACTTCCAATTAGACAGTTGCGCTCTTTCTCTTCTGAGCCCAACAAAAAAATTACATGTTTTTAACTGCATTGTTCCCCGAGATATTTAAATTTAAAAATCGGAGACAGGTCCGGGCTTAGAATTTCGTGGCCCAATGCAAAAAAAAATTTTGCGGCCCCTCTAAAAAAAATCATGTAGTTGCTCCCCGACTTACAAACTTTTCGAGTTGCGGACATAAAATCTTGAAGGGGAAATTTTTTTTCAGAAAAAGAACGCATTTTATTACACTCCTTTTTTAAAGTGCTTCATCTCTTCATCAAAAATACGTTGCAATTCGTTAACATCATTTTTCGAATTTTTTGTTGCTGTTTTTGTTTAATTAATGTAAATTAATAGAAGTAAAGGAATCAAGCACTGGAATCCCATGATCCGCACAAGGGTGGGGCTGACAGGCAGGATCGTCTTAAGGGGCCCCCGAGCCAAGGGATATTTTGGAGGCCCTACCTGAAAAATTCACCTACGTCTAGTTTTTTTGAGGCACCTCTTCTCTTGAGGTCCTTCGGACACGGCCCGGGGGGGGGGGGGGCATGCGTTAAGACGGCACTGCCTAAGGTTCACACACAGCCATCCTCATTTTTCAGTTTTGAATCTGGTAACCCTATCTGAAGACCCAAGGGCGTAGCGAGGGGAGGGGACTTGGGGGTCTGGTGCCCCCCCCCGAAATGTGAGAAAATGACCGAAAAAAGGGAAAAAGATGGCCAAATCCATTGTTCTGTCACTTTGGTGTCCCCCCCGAACGAAATTTCTGGCTACGCCCCTGTGAAGACCACATAATCCGTATTTTCACTTATTGGTTCGATCATCCATACATTGTCCGACTTTTTTGTGTGTGGAAAGAACAAACTTTTTCTACAAAAAAAAAAATCGATTATTGCTAGGCTGACCATATTTCCTCGGAAGAAATACGGGGATTTAAATGAAAATTCCACGAAATAAAACGTTCACCAAGACAAATGTGAGAGATTAATATTCTTATTTATAATTGTAATTATCATAATATAATGTATGAGTGGGAAAATAATCTCATTCTTTGACTTCAATAAAGAATAAAAATTTAAGTAAGCTTCGTGTAAAAACGGGAGAAACCGGGACACTTTCGCTAAAAAGTCGGGACGACCAAAAAAAACCGGGACTGTCTCGGTAAATACGGGACGTATGGTCACTCTAATTATTGCAAATGTACGAATTTTGTTACTGAAATTTTCGTCTCATAAAACATTTTATAACAAACTCTTTATTTCATCATCGCATGAGTTGCCTGAAATTTCAAGATTAATTGGCAGAACCAACAGTATATGAATCAAGCCTCAGAATCTGTCGTCTGCTTCTCACCAGGTTCCTTGTTTTGGACGAGTCCTTGTATCCTGAAAAAATAACTGAACTGAAAGTTCGAACTGCCAGTTCTGTTTGTGAGCTTAGCTTGTAGGGAACCGAACAAACCGACTTCTTGTCTGTCGGTCCGGGGGCCTCAAGAGAAGAGGGGCCTCAGAAAAACGAAAAGTAGTTGAATTTTTCGAGAATTTTTCAGATAAGGCGTCAGAAAAATCCCTTGGCCCGGGGGCCCATGATATTCTTGACTTCCTTGGTGGGGGCACAGATTTTGCCACAGGACAAGTGCAATTTCGCGCGATTTCTCGGGATCTCATAATTTTTTCGGGCCTCTACATTAAAACCAAAAATATTTGACCTCAATGGAAGCCAGTAATTTATTTTGGAAGGGGCAGTGCTGTGTTAACGCATGGGCCCACCAGGGTACGGCCCGGAGGGCTCTCTCAAGTACAAAAAGACCCTCGTGATAATGAGATCTGGTTACAATTTTCAGTAGTTTGAAGGCGGGTATTTCTAGCTCGGCGAGAGAGGGCGGCAGAAAAATCACTTTGCCAGTGCGGGCCTGTGTGCACTTAAGGCGGCCCTGCGAGAGGAAGGTGGGGGGGGGGGGGTAACCAAAGGATAGAGCAACAAACTCTTGATCATGTCATCGCCATCTCCGTCGGCCATTTTCTCGCATTTTGGGTGGGAGAAATCCCCCTCTTTTCACTGTGGTCTTAGTAGTTGACTTTAATTCTTGCTTTGGATATCATTGGCTTGCTTATATCAAAGTGGGCTCTTAAAAACCACCACATACTTTTACAGAAAAACGTGTCAACTAATACTTTGTAAAAACAAGGGGTCATTCAAGTATTATAACAGCATCGAGGGGGGGGGGGTTTGAAGGTTGCTTACGTCATCACCCTTTTTGAATATATGAAATATCCTAAGCTGCTGACGAAATTTTGCTAACAAGGGGGGGGGGAGGAGTCAAAAATGGCTAAAAATATGCTTACGTAATACTTGAATGGTCCCCAACGTTATCATCTGGGTTATTTCTCGAAATATAAAGATTTTGACCAGGCATGTATTTTTTCCCCACAATCACATGACCTATTCTTGCACAAAAAGTATTTATTCGTGAATGTGAATTTTCGTGGATTTGTCCAGCCATTTTTTTATTTTCTACCCACATATTCAGAAGGGAAACTATAATCGTTGGTCTTAACCAGGGACTGTTCTTTGGCCGTGCGACCTGCGCGGTTGCATGGGGCACCGCCAGGTATGGATCTAAATCGATGTGTCGGGAGAAGCGACTTGTGTAAGTTCGATGGATCGTCCCGTATTTTACGGGACAGTAACATTTTCCAACATTATTCGGTTCTTCCCTATACCGCCCCACCCCTGGATCCATTCCTGAGCAAAAGGCAAACATCTTAAGCTGCTGCGAATGGAGCAGAGGCAGAAATATTCAGCTGGGAAAGAAGCTGAGACAGACATCTTAAACTGCGAAATGAGTGGAGGCAGAAATATTCAGCTCCGAATGGAGCGGAGGTAAAGGCATCTTCAGCTGCGAACAAAGCAGAGGCAGAGGTCTTCAGCTGCAAATAAAGCTGAGGTAGGTATCTTCAGCTGCTAATGAAACCGAGACAGATATCTTTAGTTTCGAATGAAGCCGTGGCAGACATTTTCAGCTTCGAATGGAATGAAGGCAGGCGGATCCAGGCCGATGTGTCGGAGAAGCGACTTCCTGGATCATCATCCGTATTTCAAGGGACAGACAAATTTCTCCCGTATTATTCGGCTCTTGGGAGGGGCGACCGCTCTCCGTCTGGATCTTGGGCACTGCTCTAAGAGGAGTGTGAAATTCGAGTTGAAAAAGTAAGAAGCTTTGTCAACGAAAAAAAAAAAAAAACGTGGGCAGGGGACACCAAAAATAGGTTCCGCACAAGGTACAGATTTCTTCTCGAGTCACCCCTGTTCTTAACGCATATTGGTGCATCAGGCCCCCCCTCCACCCTCCAGAAGCAGGGCCGCTGTGTCAGATTTTTTCACCGGATATTCATTACTCTGTAATGAATTTATAAAAAAAAACATGGATCCCATATCCTACGGCATGGTTCCTAGCCTGGGATCTCTGGTACAAAAAAGGACGCCAAAATGTGATCTTGCCCGGCTGACCAAGCATCGGCCGTGCTTGTGGGAAGGAGCCTTAACTACCAGGGACGTAGCGTGCCTTCTCGGGGGGGGGGGGGGACCCGGGGCAGACTTTCTTGAGGCTTCTTGTCACTTTGTAGCAATTCTGGACGTGTGGGGGTGTCGCATTGTCCAAGTCCGTCGGAATGCACAATGGACATGAATGGGTGCAGGTGATCAGACAGGATGCTTACGTACCTGTCACCTGTCAGAGTCGTATCTAGACGTATCAGGGGTCCCATATCACGCCAACTGCACACGCCCCATACCATCACAGAGCCTCCACTAGCTTGAACAGTCCCCTGTTGACATGTAGGGTCCATGGATTCATGAGGTTGTCTCCATACCCTTACACGTCCATCAGCTCGAAGCAATTGGAACGGAGACTCGTCAGACCAGGCAACGTGTTTCCAGCCAGTCCTCAACAGTCCAATGTCGGTGTTGTCGGGCCCAGGCGAGGCGTAAAGCTTTGTGTCGTGCAGTCATCAAGGGTACACGAGTGGGCCTTCGGCTCCGAAAGCCCATATCGATGAATGGTTCGCACGCTGACACTTGTTGATGGCCCAGCATTGAAATCTGCAGCAATTTGCGGAAGGGTTGCACGTCTGTCACGTTTAATGATTCTCGTCAGTCGTCGTTGGTCCCGTTCTTGCATGATCTTTTTCCGGCCGCAGCGATGTCGTAGATTCAATTTTTTACCGGATTCCCGATATTCACGGTACACTCGTGAAATGGTCGTACGTGAAAATCCAAATTTCATCGCTACCTCGAAGATGCTATGTCCCATCTCTCGTGCGACGACTATAACACCACGTTCAAACTCACTTAAATCTCGATAAGCTTCCATTGTAGCAGCAGTAACCGATCTAACAACTATGCCAGACACTTTTTGTGTTATATAGGCGTTGCCGACCGCAGCGCCGTACTCTGATTGGTTCCATATCTCTTTATTTGCATAAGCATGCCTGTACTAGTTTTTTTGGCTCTTCAGTTTATATATATGTAACAGAAAATAATTTCAGTCCTTTGACGTTCCGTTTCATACAAGTTTTACTAATAGAATTAAGCTACTGCTCCCTTCCCCTCCCAGCTTTCTTCATCACATCATAAATAACTGTTCTGTGTACGTGTGTGTATGTATTCAAATATATTTTCCCTTTCCTTGTACTTTCTTTTGAATACTGTAAAATTTTTAATTTAAAATTATAAACTTTAACTTGTATAGTTTTATCTTAATGACTGGAGACAAACAAATTATGTTATGTTTTACTGGAGGGGGGGGGGGGCCTAGCCCCTACTGCATTTGGTAGAGAACCCCGGTTTTCTCTTCACAACATATCTTGTTTATTCCGTCCCACTTCATCAGACTGCTATGAAAAGTGACATGTGAAAGCACCAGCTTACTGACAGATTTTACAATAATAAAGTAACAAAAAAACAAATGTGATTCATCAAGTAAGCCCAGAAAACTTCCCCTATGGGAGTCCCCAGCCTGTTGGACCACGAAAAATTTTCATTGTATTCATTTTACCAACAAATAAATTCCAGAGCCGATAATATCCATCCAGGACCTCCGAAATCAGCCAACTTTTCCATGGGGGGGGGGGGGCAAGACCTTGAAGCTTGTCGGACATCACCACTGTGAGGGTCTTGAAAAATTTTCATCTGTATTCAATTTACCAACGAATAAAATCCAGGGCCCCCAATCACTTACCCGGAATTCGCAGATTTTTATGGGCCCCAGAGACAGGATACATCTTGGACTTCCGCTATTGCGAATTTTTCATTGTTAAAGCAGCAAGAAAACAATGAGATCCATCAAGGCCCCATCCATAAAAATGAAACCTTTTAACTTCCTCATAAAGGTATATGCGCTATGTCCGCCCTAGGTATCCCGACTCTGTGTGGTGAGAGCACTGGTGATATATTATACATACCTCTCGGTATGGTCCCCCACAAGGGCAGGGCTGACAGGGGCCAATTTTGATTTTTTTACACTATAAATTAACCACAGAGGGGGCCCCGCCAACTATCCCAGCCTAGGAACCCTGCTGCAGGATCTGGGGGTCATACCTCTCGGTACATACCCATCCGATGGGTCAAACGGTTCCCGATATATTCAAGAGTTAAATTAAAACTTGACCCAAAAACGTAACCGATTTCCGTCGCATAGAAACGGGCCTTTTTCGAGTTTGTGATTTTATAGAGTAGATATGTTTCTAATCGGAAATCAGAAGACGGGAGGGGAAGAACGTTTAAAAATTTTTATTTTATGGCACACCGTATCTTCACGCTCAAAACTGCTGCGGAGTGATTCCTAAACACATTTTGAGCATTTTTTAAAGCAGAACTATTTCTCCACGACGACCGGTTGAGATAAAATCCGAATTAGGACTTACAGGAAACTGTATATTTGTAATCATACGGGTAAGTACTGTGAGTTCACCCCCCCCCCCCCCATGAAATTAATTTCTTGTGCCCTAGCTTTGTGTTGCAAGAGGTCGTGGTTAAGAGGGGGGGGGGCAACCAGGAAAAAATATATATATGGTCCAAGGGGGTGGGGCTAGAAAACGGTTGGAAAAAACACTGGTGTATATCACTTTTATAATAGGGAAAAGATAAGCGGTTATCACCGAATACAATAACAAAAGTACGAGGAAATGAAGAAATGGATCGCAAAAAAAAAGAATATTCATGATTCATCATGATCACACCGCTACCGGGACACGCTTGAGACACGCGTTTTAGGCAACCTTGGCAATTTGCCTTCTGCCGTGACGTTTGACGTTAAATACAATACGGCGAGTTAACAATAAATAAAATAAAAACGAACGCAATATTCTCTTCACGTGAAGGCGAGATTAAATGTCGTAATTCTCTGTTCTGGTTTTTTTCCTGGATTTTTAATATGGTGGCTATTATCTACCGAGAGACAGACGCGTCCGTAAATCGTAGGTAAATATTTCCTTTGAGCGCCGCCTGTCGTCGATGCGAAGTTTTCTTTTATTTCGTTAATTCTACGCTAGATGAAGCAATAATACAATTGCTTAGTGTAAACAAGTCTTGTGAAAATTTTGCAATCTCCTTTCGCGTGTGTGGTAGTTCTTTTTTACTTCCACGAACCCCGTCGAAATAATAACGCTGTAGCGCGAAATTTCGCAGCAAAGTTTTCGAGAAATGAAGAGGAACCAGTGCAAAAGTGACGTTAAAGAGACGGATTTCTCGCTGACCACAGTGGACGTGCATCGTAATATGGACAAAGCCGTGGAGGACAGCCTAGAACGGCCGCACGGCAACGATGCCAGCGTACTGGGAGGCAAGAACAACGGCTCCCAAGTCAAAAACGGATCTCTGGGCAAGGAAGGCATGGCCACGGGCATCGTACTGAATCCTCTGGAGTTTTTCCGTGCTCCGTGGAATTTCAAGTGGACCCCTCAGAACAGATTCGACTCGAAGGATAACGAAATGACTTTCAGCAATGGTATCCATAAGAAGCCCCCACTCGAAGGCGGTTTGACCACGGGTCGTATCGACAAGGACGGGGCAGACTTAAAACCTATCGGGAAGATGACTCTAGCCAGGAGAATCGCCTTCGTCTTCTCGTTTGCGCCAGTCATAATGTTCGTGTTGCTCATTACCGTCTTGATGCCGTGCAATAATACTCCGCAGGACGTGCCGTGTTGTCAGAACAACGCATCAGTGATCGACGATGCTGTCGTAAACGGAACATTTCTGGCCTAATGGACTTGTGGTGGTGGGAAGCATGTGTTGATTGGAAAAGGAAGGATCAGAGAAAGTTGCCTCTGACCCTATACGTGTAATGATTTTAACAAGTAAGGATCCGAAAAAACTATTTTTAATTACGCGTAATTATTCGACATTATTTGTACTTTTTCTTCGAAATTATAACTTTTAAGAACTTGCCTCGAAGATTTCTTGACTACCGTTGAATGATGCCCTTTATTTACGGTCTTCTTGGTGCAGGCTGAATTATTTATATATATATACAGGGTGTCCTGTAAGTGCTGGCACGGCCTTTATCTCATCAACCCTCCGTCGTAGAGGTAAGTACGATTCCAATTTAGAAAATGTTCAGTAGGGGCTTCAAAAATTATCCTGTACTAGTTTTGAGAGTGAAAAAAGTGTGTAACAAAATAAAAAAAAAAACCTAAATTTTTATACGGTCCCCCCTGTGGTCTAACTTCCAATTAGAAAGTTGTTGCCCTGTCTCTCCTGATGCTTGCAAAAAAAATTCCATGTTTCTAAGTTCACTGAGATATTCGAAAAAAGGGAGGAAAGTTGGGAAAAAAAAGATCTCTAAATTCGGAAAAATCATTTTAGCCGCATTTAATGCTGTTCTTTTCCAAATTTCCTCAGTTTTTCGAATTCCTAGAAACATTATTTTTGGCTTCAGGACAACAACTTTCTAATTGGAAGTTAGAGCACAGAGGGACCGTATAAAAATTTAGTTTTATTTTAATTTTACATACTGCATTTTCACTCTCAAAACTAGTACAGGGTAATTTTTGAAGCCAGTTGAACATTTTCTACATTGGAGTCGTACCTCTACGACGGACGGTTGATGAGATAAAGGCCATGCTAGCACTTACAGTACATCCTGTATATACAGTCACAAAGTATTTTTCCAATAAATAAATGTCTTGCAATTCGAACCAATAAAGTAACTCTGTACATTAAACATTGAAGGACCGGACACATCCCCTTCACATCTCGGAGAGGTATTGAAGCGTTCCCGAAGGATGGGGTGTATCCCGAAATTTTATTAAAAACAAAGTAACATAACCACCACAGACGAAGGCAACAGAAAAAATATATATGTGCATCACCACACGGAAAATCGTCAATTTAAAATAATATAAAAGATAAAATATAAACAAACTACGCCAACGGGCGATCAAAACTATAAATGTGATGAAGGTCCAAGATTGCCCTTATCGGACGCGGGACCCGACGTGAGAATAATTTCGGAGAGCTCCTTAGCTCCGATTTTATATATTTTGTGACGGAGGAGAACTGGCTATCCAAAGATTCATGCATTATCACAGAATATACAGGAATGCTGAAAAATATCCATCACCAACGAAAATTCAGAATTAATGAAGGAGAAAAAAAAAATCCAAGAACTGATTAACATTCAGAATTAATGACCGAAAAAAAAGAATTGATCAAAATTTAGAACTAATCAGAAGAATGATTCCAGAATTGATTGAAATTCAGAAATGAGAGAAATGCAGTGAAACCCCTCTGAACGGACACCCCTAAGATGCTGCCACCCCTTTTATTACGGCCCAATAATTATTGTATAATAAAGCTGTGCTTTCAATCCCCTGATTAACGGTCACCCATCTCTTTCACCGATGAATTTTTTTGTCCCACCGGGTGTCCGCAAAAGAGGGGTTTTAATGTACTTCCACAATTGATGAAAATTCCAGATCAAATCGGTTGAATCAGTTTTACACTATAAATTTACAATTGTGAGGGGGCTCCGCTCTAGGATGTTGGGGCTACGATCACCATGCATAAAAGCAATCGTGCAATTTGGTCAGGAATTGAAAGAGCAGTCAAAAATGGGATGAAAGATATCTGTATTTCAGGGACGGTAGATCTGGTCTCCATGGGTGTCCATTATTGAGAGGTTTCCATGTCAGTGGCGTATTTACGGAGAAATGCTAAGCGGGCTATAGCTCAGTGACAAATTTAATGAATTGGTGATCAAGAAAATTAAATTATAACGTGAGAAGGGTGACAGCCATAAATCCACATCTGTTCTCTATGCATGGAGATACTATCTACCACCGCACAACAATAACATACGTGATTTCTTATCAAAAACTAATATGGAAAAGTGTTTTCAGTTTTTTTGATTTGACTAGTAATTAATGAATTATAACGCTTTCTAACTGATTACGTCACTTCATAATCCTGCCATATTCACCGAACGTACATCAAACGAAGAACTTGGCGTGTTTGAAGCTGATATAAAATCTCTCAGCCCTAAGAAAAATCGTAAAAGCATACTAGTTTTTTTCCCCTTCTCGCACTTTTCACATTTTTACGCGATCGTTGTACCTAAAAATAAAAATGTTGTTCAATGTCTGTTGTCCATTAGATTTGTCTCGTTTAAATGAAGAACGTACCACTAACAATTTTGAGATTACATTTTTTCCATCCCAGGCCCATACCATCTTGTATCACTAAGATATCGATATTCAGATCCTTTTGATTGCCATAACCATAATTATTATGGTAAGCTATGGCTAATTATAAGTGCCATAGCACTTTAATTGATAGCCCCTTTATAAGCTTTTCATAATTATCACAAAAAAATACACCAACGTGGAGGTGAAAAAGAATCATTGGGATCGATATATGGAGGACTGGCTAAAGCCCGAATTTCGGACATTGGGTCAACTGGGCTGGCCACTTCGCCCTTTGGAAGTTAAATATATATCTGGTTCCCTGCAGGGGTGAACGAAGGATCGACCTTGTGAGAGAGACGCACAAACAATTTCTTCCGGAGAAATTCGAGTTACCAACCTTCGAAACGCACTTAAATTAATAGATATTGATTAAAGTAGCATATAATTTGCTCTCGAAATTTTTAATTAAATCCCATTTTCATGAAACCACCTCGTCTGTACTTGAGACACTACCCTCCTTGGGCTGTGTCCCGGTGGACCCATGCGTTTAAATTATAAAGGGGCACTGCCCCTATGTCCTTGCATACGCCTCTGGTCCTCCGACTATGAGGCGTATGCAAGAAGGACAGAGGCAGTGCCGTCCGAAACACTGTGATGCTTCGGAGCTACAACGCAATCCATGTTCATCACGGCTAATGGAAGAACAAGAAAAATCGGACTGGATCTTCCCATTCACCACTGCGTAATATCTATCGTTAAGGGAAAATAACTTGATTTAACTAAATATCAGAAGAAATATAATAAGTTTTATTGAAATGGATTCACTTCGCTACAATATCATGTTCCAAAATAAGAAAAATTCAAATTATATCTACGATCTTTAAAAGTCTATTTTTCAATTGGTTACAACTTGATACAGATCTTTGAACTAGGTTGTTTTGGCTTCGGAATCCGAACACCACCTCAGAAAGTTTTCAACAGCTCTCTTGTTCATTGAAGAGAGCAACCGACTATCTCTAGGATGTTTAAGATAATTCATAAGTAGTCTTTTGCACAGAGAAATGTCTGTTTCTGCAGGTAGCATTTCTCTAAGAAACTGGTCGATGCTAAACAAATTACTGATGGCATAATGAATAAAATGTTTACCCTTGACGCCGGACAAAACCAATTCTTTCCTTACCTCGCCTGATGCACAGCTCATAATTAACTTTAAACTATCCAAATCATCAACATAAAGTAAGCGATCAAACACAACCGGACCTATACACGAATCAGACATTGCATCTTCCACGAAGCGTATTTTCAAGCTTAACGGACTAGCACACCACACTTCCCTAAATAATTCACTTGCCCTGCTACCTCCTTCGATACTTAAAACAAAATTGCTCATAAATTCAATGTATACAGCTTCTTCAATGAACGGGAACATCACATCAATCGTTTCCAAGAGGTATTTCTGCCACGGCCAAACAAAAAGTAGAGATTCCAGGATCTCTTCGCCATATTTTTGGAATGCTAGCCGTTGTTGTCCACAATCATTCATTTGACCCAGCAGAAAATACAATATACTTAAAAACCCATACTGTTCTCGGGCGAACGTGTGATCCCATGACTCTATATTTTTGATCAGATGATCGATCCAAACCACCATATTTGTGCTCTTTTCCTGTTCTGTTAGTTTCTGCCAGAAATATTTCGCTGCAAGCTCATTAGCGGTCCAAACTGACAAATCGAACATGTTCTTAAACACACTGTGGCCGTGGCGATAGATGTTGGATTCATCATTATTTTTTATAATTCCTATCAATCTCGACAATTCGCCATTACAAAAGCAAATCCAATACATCACAAGGTGATATTCGTACTTGTGTTCCATGCATAACGAATAATTATAGTTACTGTTAACATCTTTCACGTATTCTGGCATCCTGCTCCACGCATCTACAACAAGATCTTCTAGGCACGCTTTCGAAATCGCTGTAAACATGCTTTGATCTTCCCTGTGACTATTGAAAATAGATCTGATCGTATTTTGCGCATGTACTGTGCCTTCATTCGTCCAGCAAATGTGACCCAATGTACGCAAACCCAGGTCGAAGTTCTCTGTAGCCAGCCAACCTAACAAGTGCTGGCCGATAGGTGTTACGTAGTGTGTGATCTCTCGCTTCAACTGATGCGGTAATGGTAAGGCAAACAACCCATCCAAAACTTTACTTTGGATGATCGCTTGGGAATGAACTGCACGGTTAAAATCGATGCCTTCGTGAGAACATTGGCGCTCCCATAGTTTTGAGGCGATTTTCATCATCACAGTGGATTCCAAAGACATTATAGAAATGTAACGAACAAAATGTCCACCTTTATCCATTTCACATCAAAATCTGTTTCTTTTGCCAAAAGAGATAATTGGAAAACTTCAAGAATGTATATTGTACGTCACACCCGTTCTTCACTTCAGTTCGCCCATAACTGCAAGACTTGGCTATAAAAATAAACAAATACATAATTATAATTAACCGTTTACGAGGGAGAAGTTTAGTAACAATTTATTAATTAATGATTTAATTTCAAGGTGCAACAGCTTTTTTAGTGGTTTAAAATAGTTCTTCTTTAGTGACAGACGGTGCGCATGATTATTCTCCCAATCTAACTCTTTAACTTAGATGGTGCTTTTCAAGAATGGGCTACTATGAAGGTCGATTAACTGAAATTTATTAACGAATATAAATATTAAAAAACTATTAGACACTAAATATAGTTTTGCAGCATAACTCAAACATAAGCTTAAAACGGATAAAGAAGGTCCTGCGCTGGAACACAGCAGCGACCAGTTTATATAAAAAGTCTTGGCGACACGAGTGGCGGCGGAACTCCGCCTTATAACTCCCCCGCCAGACTCATACTTGGTTTGGTTGACTTAATCGCACTTTCCGATCATATCTGGTGACATGATTGGGTCACATCATCACTGGCATTCGAAGATTCATTAGGAAGTTTCTCTTGTGATAGCAGAAATGCCGGTTTCAACCTGTCGATATTGACCACCTTTTCTTCGTTGTTCACTTTCACAACTTCCTAAGTCCTTGGTCAACTTCCGTATGACGCGGAACGGACCTTCATAGGGGCACTGAAGAGACTTCTTGAAAGGACCACGGCGGATGAAGACGAGAGTGCAGTTTGGCAAGCTCACTTCGGGACGTAGATCTTCGGACAGAATTCATTGGCTTCAGACAGCTCATGATCCTCTGCAGTTGAGCAATGAAGTCGGGAGAATTTGACAATGACTGGTCGTCGTGGAGCTGACCAGGAAAGCGAAGTGATGAACAATATGTCAGCTGGGCCGTTGAGGCATCGAAGTCACTCCTATATGTGGATCTCAACCCCAGAAAGACCAGTGGAAGAACTTCATACCAGTCCGAATCGAGGCTTTCTAGGACACTTGTTTCAGCATGAGACACATCAAGGCTTGTTTGGGTGGCCTATGGAAGCCCTTATCTTCATCATGGCGTTGCACTGAAGAGTGCATGCAGCCGTTATTGCCAACTGGACTCCCACCAATCTGGAAAGAGACCAGATGCAAATTTTCTACCTCTATCTGAGGCGTACCAAATCATGCAACCCACCCATGTACAAAAGCTCTGGCGATATTTTTGGCCATCATACGTATCAGATAATGGCACTACCTCAGGCAATCTGGTGAATCTATTATCATTGTTAGACGGTAACAAAAACCATGGTGCGCAGGGAGTGGCCCTATGAAAGTCTATATGAACGTGGGAAAAGAGTTCATCGGGGACTAAAAAATTCGCAAATAATTCACAAGGGAAAAAACTAAAATGAACAAAAATAATGAATCCTGAAATGAAAAAAATTAGTAAAAATAAAATCGTGAATGAACCAATTGGTGCCTTTTCTTCATACACTAGTCGAGATCTGACAAATGATTTGCACCAGTTGACACGGAAAATCTATATATACATCTATATATATAAAATTGATTTTCTGTCTGTCTGTGTGTATGTTCTCTATACAAATCTACAATTTTCGATCGATCGTCGCCAAATTTTGCATATATACCAAATGGGACCCGACTTGAACAATAGGCTACTTTAAAATTTCGTCAGCCCAGGGCAAATGCCCCAAATGGGCAAAAAACTGTCCGGCAACAATGGTTTTTGGGCCTCAACAATCACTTTTACTTTGGTTACCGTGGTTCCCTAGCAATGCGTTTCAGACGTGTATATGCCTTTATAATGGTTTGCCACATTTTCAATATACTCTCAGTAATGAGGCTTTTTGAATAGACGTCATAATCATCATCAGCATCGCTTTGAGAGTCAGGAAAAGGGTGATCCTCATAGAAATGAGTGCTAAAATTGTCGATTTTACTGTAGAAATGCGGAAATTAGTGGGATTTTCCGCCCCATCAATAATTTTAAAAATTGTATTGAATTCTCGATTTTTGAAATATTCAGTTCGCATACGAAGCAAAGGAGATTAAATATGAAGTAATTAGCCAAACCTATACTTTTGAGTTGGATATTCGAGCAATATCATTGATTTCATTTATATCTTCTCAAGTATGAAAATTAATGTCTCCATATTGTCTCTTTTGATATTTATTTGCATAAATTCATGTGGGTTAGGATATTTCAAAATTAGTTATGAGCCCGTGAAAAGTGCATCGAAAAAATTCCACAGCTTTAACTAAGGATTTTTGGAAGCTGGAACAGACAGATGGATAACTTGAAGTTGGGGGGGGGGGGATCGAAATACCTAGCGCCCCTTAAAAAAAGAAAAATATATATTCATTTCTACCTTTCTGTGTAAATCTATATTTGTTTATTTCATCAATCGCGCAGGTCGCCATATTGGTTAACTTGAACACGGTTTGTATGTCCCTCAAGAAAAATAGAGGGAGATATCACGTGATCCAAAAAAGCCTCATTGAAGAAAACCCGGGCAGCGCCGGGTATTATAGCTAGTGCATATATATATATAAAATTGATTTTATGTGTGTGTGTGTTTTCTTTATACAAATCTACAATTTTAGATCGATTGGCGCCAAATTTTGTATATATACCAAATGGGACCCGACTTGAACGACAGGCTACTTTAAAATTTCGTCAAAGCAAATGCCCCAAATAGGCAAAAACTGTCGGGCAACAATGGTTTTTGGGCCTCAACAATCACTTTCGGAACATTTACTTTGGTTACCGTGGTTCCCTAGCAATGCGTTTCAGACGTGTATATGCTTTTACAATGGTTTGTCACTTCTTAATCCTGTTACTACATATATATAATACTTTATGCCTTTGCAATGGTTTGCCACTTTTTCAATCCTTCCAGTAATGAGGCTTTTCGAATAGACGTCACAATCATCACTTTGAGGGTCAGGCAAAGGATGATCCCCATAGAAATCAGTGTTAAAATTGCCGATTTTACTGTAGAAATGCGGAAATTTGGTGGGGTTTTCTGTCACATCAATAATTTTAAAAATTGTATTGAATTCTCGATTTTTGAAATATTGAGTTCGCTTAGAGATATACAAAGCGCAGGAGATTAAATATGAAGTAATTAGCCGGACCTACTTTTGAGTTGGATATTCATACAATATAACATTGATTTCAACATTTTATTTATATCTTCTCAAGATTGAAAACTAATGTCTCTATTGTCTTTTAATATTCAACTACATAAATTCATGTGGGCTAGAATATTTCAAAATTAATTTTGGGCCCGTAAAATGTACATCGAACAAATTCTACAGCTTTAACTAAGCATTTTTGGAAGTTGAAATAGGCAGACGGATAACTTGAAGTTAAGGGAGGGGATCGAAATACTTAGCGCTCCTTAAAAAGGGAAAAATATATATATTCATTTCTACGTTTCCTTAAATCTAGATTTGTTTATTTCATGAGTCGCGCAGGAAGTTGCCATATTTCGTTAACGTGGACACAGTTTGTATGTCCCTCAAAGAAAGAGGGAGATACCACGTGATCCAAAAAGCCTCATTGATTAAAAACCCGGGCAGCGCCGGGTATTATAGCTAGTGTATATATATAAATATAAAATTGATTTTATGTGTGTGTGTTTTCTTTATACAAATCTACAATTTTAGAACGATCATCGCCAAACTTTTCATATACACGAAACAGGACCCGACTTGAACGGCAGGTTACTTTAAAAGTTTGTCAGCGCTGGGCAAAAAACTGTTGGGCAACAATGGTTCCAGAGCCTCACCAATTTTTAGAACATCTACTTTGGTTCTCTAACAATGTATTTCAGACATTGTTATTGTTCCATATGCCTTTATAAGGGTTTAACACTTCTTTAATGCTGCCAGTATATGTATGATAACATATTCCTTTAAAATGATTTGTCAACCCCCTCCACCCGGTAATTGAAGACAACCCGGGCAGCGTCGGGTATTATAGTACTGTATAATATTGAACATGAAAAAACAGATGCACACAGATTCTCATTACGTTTGATTTCAATGGAATATAATATTACACGATATCAAGGGAAAAAAAATTCAATTCTTTTTTCATGCTTTCTCATAGCGCTCACCTTAGAAAGGAAGGTTTTTTTTTTTTTCATATTTCCCTTAACCTCTTGATGATCACTTACGAAATATTACGTCGAAACGTCAGTGACATAAATTTAAACCAGTTCTCAGTGTTTCCTTTTCTCAACATCGCCAAGCTTTATTGTAACCCTATGAACCGAAGTTGTTTTTTCTTCCCCATTCTTTCTATACTCCTGTTAATTACCCCCCCCCCCCACACATATAATCTTTCTACTAAATACATGTTAGACAGAAAGAGAACACATAAGGTGAGGGTGAAAGATTAAAAAAATTCTATTGGATGCTCTCTTCTCTCTCCTCTATGCTTTGTTTTTCTTTTTAAATTTTTATTCTTTTCCCTTCTTCCCTATTCTAACTTACAGTTAAAACAAGGTTACCAGATTCATTGCCAATACGTCATTGATGTATTGGAGATTATTTGACTCAAATAAAGAAGACCCAAATTTGTTGCCAATTAGCCTGCACGTTAAACATAAAATTTTTTTTAACCTGGTTACAATTCTTTTATGATTGCATGTAAATCATTATTGATACATATTATCATGGTTGGCGAGTTTTTGCCATAAGTGGTAAAACCGTCCTGGTAAAAAGAAGTTTTTTGCCAAGAGGAAAAAAATTTATTTCTGCCCTATTTATGCATGTGAGGTATTATTGTGCATTCATTTATTTTTTTACATGCAAATAAGATAGTTTTGAACACAAACTTCACTATAAGAATTAATAAATTTTTGAGTTAGTGAGTTTTTACCATTGCTGGAAAAATTGCCCTGGCAACAATGTTTTTTTTTTGTAAACACCAATTAAAAATATTAATTAAAATAAATTTAAAAAAACCAAATTTAAACATAATTTCAGAAAAAAATTAATACAAAAACTGTTTGAAATACACAAACTTCAAGAATTATATTAACAAGGATATATATGATTATTAAGTTTTATCAATCAAAGAATAAGCATAAATTATGTTTTACAAAAGTTCTTAAAACATCTAATACCCTACTGTTCACACAATTGTGTTTGCAATGAAAGTAGCAAATTTTGTTGAAGTAAACAAATTCTTTCTAAAATAGACAGCACAGTAATACCCAGAAGTTGTGAGATTGGCAACAACCATGTAAGTCAGGGTACAGTTCTCCATAGTTCTGGTATATGGATGTTAGTTAATTGTGATCAAATATTAGAAGGAACATAAACCTGTAAGAAGCACTGTATGTAAACCAAACACACAACATAACACGTCTTTTTCATTTTTATTATGACTATAATGCCATAATAGTACTCTTCTATGGAGCTCCATAAATTTAACATGTGTTGTGAATGCAGTCCAGTCTGGTAAAAAAAAGACTGAATTAAAATCTGTATGTGCACTCTGAAATCTGCGCAAATGAAAGATGTTTTGGATGCTTTGATAAGACCTCGATCAATCGAAAGAAATGATCTGCTCATGCTCCCACATTTATGTCTTGTATCATTAAAAAAATATACACAAAAGAACAATTCTTTTGCGTTGTTATAACAATATACAATAATTGTATATTGTTATAACAATTAACAATATACAATAATTGTATATTGTTATAAGGACCCGGATTGTCTCGGAAGACAGGTAGTCATTGTATTTATAGGAGAAATATTGGACAGTAATTAAAAAAAAAAACATTAGGGACCTTACCTACAGGTCATTGTAATGGAATGATAGCTATAATATATGGGAGTCATTATATCAAGCATTGACTGTTTCTTAGCTGTATTTATTTGTAAATGTATTTTCTACCAGATAACTTCACGACACAGCAGTATAAACTTGATTGTTGTAAAAATTTCAGGTCCCAGTTACATATAATACACATTGAGTCAAATGTTTTATTTCATTAAACCATTTTTGCAATTCCTATCAGGTTTGCATAGCTGCCAACTTTCGAAAATAAAAATTTGGGAGATTTTCGCGCAAACCCGTATTTTATGCTAAAACCACTCCAATAAATACAATAGGGATTTTTCCAAATAAAATAGGGATTTTCAAAACATAAAAGTTGAAGCATAAAGAATAAAATCCCTACTCAAAAACTGAAGTCAAATTAAAGTACGGATTTTACACACATGGAAGTTAAACCCTTGGGAATAAAATTTCTAAGCGAAAAACAAGTGAAATTGGAGGCCAAAACTTCAATGATGTAAAAATAAATATTGTGTTCAATCAGAAACGCTGTGAATAAACATTCTGCACGAATGACCCCAAAATCATCGGAAGATAAAGGAAAAAAGCGTCAATTTTTGAAGAACACTGACTTTTTGTGACACTTGCTTGATGTTTTTTTTTTTCATTTCACGAGTGATGATTGTGCATGTCTTTCCATGACCGATGTTTATGTTCGTTGTACAAAAAGGAAAAGTCTGTCCTCTTCTGGAACGTTTGTGAAAGGAAATTCATCAGAATAAGTATCTTTAAAACTGATTAAATATGTTTTTGTTCATCAGTATTCATGTTCTGTTATATCGCACGTACGTAACTTCAACAAAAGAAATTTTGACCATATGCGCGTCACTATAATCTTCAATTATTATCCAGGACTATTAGCTGCTAAGCTATTTCCCTGCACGATAAGACAAACAACTTTCTTGTTACCATCAGAGAGAGGGTTTGTAAAACTTTCTTAAAAAAGGGAATTTCCCCATTTACGACGTATGACATGATTTCGAAAGGGGAAAAAAAAAAAAGGTTTCATACCCCACAAGAAAATCCTTAGGGATTGTTTTCATAAGCGGGGATTTCTGTAATGAAGTAGGGAATTTTTAGGGACAATTAGGGATTTTTGTGATTTTCGTAAAAATTCGGGAGATTTAAGAACTTTTCGGGAGGTCGAGCGATGAAGCTAAAATTCGGGAGACTTGGCAGCTATGGGTTTGGAAGTGATTTTGATTCACAAGCTGTGAAACTGGTCTCCAGTCCCTCATGGTTAGGATATTTTTCCGACCACAGTTTTGGTGTAGTGTTTCAGGGCCATGTATGTTACACCACTTCTTGTAGACAAGTTGAACAGTCTGCTGCAAAACATCAACAAATCCGGCAACTTCACTTACGTATGGCCATGGCCGAACACAATTGCCCCATTGTGCCACTCTCACATCCTTACATTTACCCATCTTGGCCAAAAATTCTCGCTTCAAAAAAAATTTATAAAAATATATCACTCAACATTACTGCCTTATGATTACATACAGGGTGATCAGCAAATAAGCCCTTATTTCAAATTTAAATATCTCTACAATAAAGATCAATAGAATTATGCGGTAAACGGTACGTTTATTAGCAAAACTGTAAGAATGTTGTACAGAAATTTCGAAAATTTAGTTTTTTTTAAATTTTTTAAAATTTAAAAAAAAAAACAAAACTGGAGATTTTGGGGTTCCGAAAATCCTCATTTGTGTGAAGAGAAACCACTGCATTCGCCTAAAGTTACTGCATGGGCTGCGGTATGCGCCAGAGGCATTATCGGCCCCTTCTTCGTGTGAGAAACGATTACTACTGAACGTTATGTTACAATTTTGAAACAATTTGTCAGCACACATGGCGCATACCGCAGCCCATGCAGTAACTTTAGGCGAATGCAGTGGTTTCTCTTCACACAAATGAGGATTTTCGGAACCCCAAAATCTCCAGTTTTGTTTTTTTAAATTTAAAAAAATTTAAAAATAAAAACTAAATTTTTAAAATTTCTGTACAACATCCTTACAGTTTTGCTAATAAACGTACCGTTTACCGCATAATTCTATTGATCTTTGTTGTAGAGATATTTAATTTTGAAATAAGGGCTTATTCGTGATCACCCTGTAGAAGCAGTGTAATGACACACAGAGCAGCGAAATTGTTTTTTGACTCAATGAAGTTCCATATAGCTCCTGATACGTTCCTTAAGTTCTTGCAGAAACTACAATCACTCGCTTGGAACAACAGTTTATATCGCCATTGAGTTCATTGTTTTCTTCAGTTACCTTCCCATATGAAATGATGGTCTGTTACTTTCTGGCAAAAAAAAAAAAAAGAAGATTCCCCACTTCACAAATATCTTCCATTGGGTCTCTTTTAAGTTTGAAAAAAAGACAGACCATTGTTTAGCTCAAACCCTTCAATTGAAATATTCCCAGTCTAACCGAATGTTCCACTTAATCGGATATTGTGTGCTGGAACCTGCAACCTTCCTGATGAATTCAAAGATTTCTACACCCAAATTATTGCAGACAACAACAGAACTTATTAATAGTTTTCTTATACTAAATTGTAATTTTGCCATTACAATTTAGTATAAAAAAAAAATGTTATTAACAATTACTGATCACAATATTGACCAATTTGGATTCATGACAAAATGTCAAGCTTTCTCTTACCAAGCCAGCCAACGTCACATAAATATGTGTTGCATTTTAGCATCTTGTCTTCATAATTCCCTTATAGCCTATTTTTCTATGACACCTAGCAAATTTGAGGTCATATACAATAGGCTAATGACCAAAATTGACCCTTCTTTGTCAGTACATTTTTTATTTTAGGATATGCTATTGCATACAGCCCATCATTTATGTGGATTCCAAAAAGTTAAAAAAAAGATTCCATATGTATTGCATCATGTTTTTATTGTACAAGCAGACATTTTTTTGAATCAAATGTTATCCATCTGTTACATTCCTACAAGGAATGTAAACTGTTTTTCAAACTTATGATGCAAAAATTGTATCAGCATGAAAAACTGCTTTAAAAAGATCAGAAAGCTCAAAAAAAGTTCAAACATGTCTGTCATAAAACAATGAGAAATTTAGTCCTGACACACAATTGTGCATGTCAGAGTTTCAAGCTTCATAAGTAAAGAAATAACTTAAATCTCTAAACTTTTTTCAGCTAGAATTCTACAGGATGTATCTCTATTCAGATACATTTTTTCCTAAAATTTTATTACTAAATTTTATGTATTACATCACAATTTCTCCCAGAGGCACCTTCTTCTAGAAGCCATCTTGAAAAAAACAGCAAGTTGAACTTTAAATGCTGCCCTCTGATAAAAGGCTTGAAATTCACACTTATATGCTTCTACTCAAAAAACTCTCAATCCTATGAGTTGGGGCTTAACTCTTTGAGGCAGGGTATGAAAGAATCATGATTTTTCAGGTTTAAATCAATTTTTTTTAAATAATTTTAATAATTAAAACAAATTTTGTTAATCACTAAGAAAATGAACAGTTTTTCATGTAATCTCCCAAATGTAATACACCATTAATGAATAAATAAACAAACTACAAGCAAAAAATATTAACACCGAAAATCTGTGTTTATGTAACATGAAAGGATGTTGAGCTTGAATTAACTTCATGGATTAACATTTTTCTCGTAGAGTGCTTTTATTCATGAGGGCTTTCCCCCTAAAAGTAAATGCCTGGAAGCAAATTGGTATCACATATGGTGCAGGTTTCTTGATCCATTCAATGTACAACCAAAGGATCATTCAGCATCAACTTAAATGAAAAACATTACATTAACAAGATTGTTTTTGCACAATTGATGGATGCGTTTATTATGATGTGTTTTCAACTTGCATATGTTACTTAATAATTGACACACCTTTATTCTTTCACAAATTCAAGTCTTGCTAAAAAAAAACAAGCAAACTCAGACTTTTCACTCTTTGTATTAAAGCTTCATGTTTAACGGTATTTATGTTTCAGTACAACATCTATTATTTTAAATCAGCAATGGAGCACAGAGAATTCCAGACTTTATACAAAAACTCTAGTGCCCAATTGTAATGCATTGCATATAGTTGATGATGTTATATCTAAGTTTAGCTTCCTACATATTTCTGCAATTTCCCCCCCCCCCTCCCCCGCCATGCATGCATAAAATTTACAAATACAACAACTACATTTCTGCACTGTATCTAGGAATTAGGTTCAAGTGTCTGTGTTAAAACGACTTTCTATATTTATTTTATTACATTTCAATAACATGCATAACACATACATTTAATAACCCTGCTAGGTTGTTTTTACTTCATTATCCTTGGAGTTAAATAAAGAAAAAATGAAATTCTCAAATTTAGTGATTTAAATCTGTGGGCACTGTTCCGAGATTAAAAAATCTACAGTGAAAAAAAGCAACTCCCTTAACACAGGGTCTGAAAGGAGTATAGAGACTGGAAAAGATTACTTTGACAGCGTTGTAGCCAGGGTTGAGTTTTTGATGTCAAAAATTGTCGAAAACCGTCAAAAACCTAAATGAATGCCTTTTATAATGTTTTGAACACAATAGGTGTACAACATGATGAAAAACTTACTTTTTGGCATACCAGAATGTTTTATTTTTAAACATTAATTTATTACAATTAAAACAAAATGTTAATTATAATGTGCAATTTTGAATTCTTCAACATAAGAGCCTAGAACATATAAAATATAATTTTATGGTTTATTTATCTAACCTACTCATTACTTTCAATGTTTGTTCAATTGCTAATTGATTGTTCAATTTGCTAAGTGTAATAGAGCTGCTTTCTGACCCCAGAAACTAACTTGGTATTAAAACTATCAAAATCTTAGATAGCGAGAGACACAGAGCTTTAAAAAATATTTTCAACCAAAGCAGAGCTGACAAGACTTGATACCCAAAGCATTTGTTTTGAACGTTTGAATACAGCTTCAATTGGAAAACCATTGCATTATAAATTCTAGTAAATATGCCATATCATAGTGCAAAAGTAAGAATAACTAAGTTTGACTTACAAGCTAACATTGCCAAATTAAATGACATTTTAGTCCTACAATTTAGTATTTTGATCGCTAGATATATTTCAATGTTATGCACAACAAGAGTATCGTTTTAAATATCAGTGGTTATCTAGATAATTTATTAACAGAAATCGACATACATACATATATGATGTAATAAACCTTTTTTTAAACTCTTGCACACATATATAAGCATTTGAAGAAATTTTGGAAGGTCAAGAATCATTTCAAGAATGTCAAATCATTCCATAGTTTTCCCTTTCGTGTTTATGCTATGCTTTATTCAAATTGTATATTTTATAAGAAAAAAAAAAAAAATATATATATATATATAAATTATTTCGCACAATATATATATATATATATATATATATATATATATATATATATATATATATATTGTGCGAAATAATTTTGTAGAGAGTAGAGAATTATTTTAGAATCATATTAAATATTCATTTTTTGTATAACATAGTCACTTTAAACATTACATGCAATTAATGTGTGCATTTCCAATGGGAATTTTAATATCAAAAAGCAATATTTGAGGTTTTTGACGTGACAAATTAAACAGTCAAAACTGTGATGTGTCAAAAACCTGCCAACCCTGGTTGTAGCTATGAGTAAAGAATTTTAACAATAAATCAAATGTACACGCACAAAGAAAACATCTTTAAACCATCTTCTTTAAAATAATTATAGAAAATTACGAGAGTTTCTTATTCAGAGATTCACTGTTTGGGTTCGAGCACTATTTTGTTCATGAAACTGTGCAGCTCAGATTCAGAATCAAAACACCATCTAAAAAAGGCTTCAGTATCTTCTCTCTTGAATTCTGTAAGAAAACACTGATAAAAAGGGTCTTCAAACAGATTTATGATAAGCTTTTTACAGTAACAAACGTCATGTTCTGAGTCCACTGTTTCTTTGAGAAAATTATCTGCAAGATCTAAGTTACTCATAGCAAAGCTGATGAAAATTTTACTTGGAACACAAGCGAAAATGAAATCGTTCTTCTCTTTCTCTGTTGCATAACACATAACTTGCTTCAACGTAACTAAATCACCAATTTTGAGTAAGTTGAGAAACACACCACTGCCTCGTCGTTTAGATATTACCATACTTCTCACAAAGCCTATTTTCAAGTCCACGGGACTAGCACACCACACTTCCTTGAATAAATTCTCTTCTCCAGTATCTGTTATAGTTTCACCAACCAAATTATACATGAGATCAACATAGATAGCTTCTTCCAAGAACGGGAACATCACTTGTATAGTTTCTAGAAGGTGCTGATGCCACGGCCAATCAAAGAGTAACGATTTCAAAATAACTTTACTATGTTTTTTGAATACTTCTCTCTGCTGTTCATAGTCATTCATTTGACTTAACAGGAAATACAGAATATCCGAGATCCCATTACGTTTTTGATAAACATCATGATAATCTAATGCTCTGTGTTCAGTCAATTCATCTATCCAATCCATCAGATTTGCATTCTTTTCTTCTTCCGTCAATTTCTGCCAGAAATATGTGGCAGCAAGACTATTACTAATTTGGATAGACAAATCGAACATGTTCTTGTATACACTTTGGTCGTGATTATATATATTATACCGATCAGTAGTTTGAACGATCCCTATTAGTCTCGACAATTTGTCATTACAGAAACAAAGCCAGTACATAACGAGATGGTAATTGTACTTCAGCTCACAACACGCCCTACGATTGTGAATGCTATCAATATTTTTCATGTATTCTGGTATTCCTTCCCATACTTTTAGAATACGTTCTTCCAAACATGCATTTGAAATAGATATAAACACATCTTCATCTTCACCATGTTGGCTGAAAATAGATTCCAAGGTCTCCTGTACATTAATTGTACCTTCATTGGTCCAACAAACATAATCAAATGAAATGTAGCCTAAATTGAAGCATTCCTGATCCAGCCAATCTAACAATTGTCTGCCGATAGGCAGTATGTATGGCACAATTTCTAGTTTCAACTCCGTTGGCAATGGTAAACGAAAAAGCTCCTCTATTACTGGTTTCCTGAGAACTTTAAAACACGAAAAATCAAAGGTTCCAAGTCTGTATTTCTTTTTGTGACCGGTGCTGTATATGATTGCATCTTCAAACAAGCCCATAGAATGCTGAACCTTCCAAAGTTTTATGGCGATATTTATCTTCGCTGTAGTTTTCAGAGATTGCAAAGAAAGATAATCAATGAAATCTTCACCTCTATCCATTTTGAAAGGGGAAAAAAATGAGTTCAATAATAAACCGAATTAGCAATTTAGTGTTACCGGTTCATTTTTTTTCAAACCCCACTTCAATAAGAATCAAAATACTGAACCAGCATTTTACACCATAACACCTTTTTTCAATAATCACTTTTCGCTTCAAATTTCCTTCATGATGCATGTTACTAAATTGGAAGAGATTTCCTGGAAATGAAAATTAATTAGTGGTAGTTAACGTAGAATAATGAAGCAATTTGTAGAGACAGTGAAAACATTTTTTGCAGTCCGGGGCAAATATTATTTTACTGTTCCCCCACAACTTCAAAATTCAATAATTTTGTAATAGTGTTCTTTGTTCCCACGTTCGACTGCCACCTCCTAATATCATACCAAACTGGAGAAACTCTTACTTAGTTTATACTCAAACCAGGCATGAAACAAATATTTGTTTGGTATTTGATCATTTTTGTTGCACCACAGTCATTTTCTGCACAAGAGGGCTAATTAGACCGGGACCTACAATTTATTGCCAATTCCGAACAGGAGGCTTGTTTTTTATACTCATCGAGAGGTTGGTGCGCTAACCCCTCGATGGGGACTCCTTGCGGTAGCAATTTTTTTGCTGCGGTCAAGTCGCCGTCTTTTGTTGTACCCTTGTGTCAGGAAAGTTTTCTGACAAGGACGAACCAGGTATCAAACTCGCGACACCTCTAAACATCCTTTGGTACTTTAGGTGAGCATCTTATCGACTGGGCTACCGCACCCAGGTATTTGAAACAATATCATTCATAACTGAAATGATTTTCAAGAAAAACTGATATTCGAAAAACAGGAGAATCAGTGTAACTATGAAAAATGTTAATATTGTGCCTCATTGCTTGTTTAGGCAAATGCCTAAACCATATATGCTCAACCAGTGGCTGGCCCATGGAGTTATTTGATGCGGCCCCTGACCCCAAAACCTAGATTTGTAAAAATTAACTACTCGACACATAAACAGATCACTTTTGTGATCTGCTGTGCAGTTCCACATCATTTGAGTGACCTGTGGCATAATTCCAGATTACTTAACTGTCCCATAGCGCATTTAAAATTCACTTAGTGACCCACAGCAGTTTCAGATCACTCAAGCAGACTATGCCATATTGACAGATCACTTTTAAGTGACCCCATGACACTGTTCCAGATCACTTAATTAAGTGGTTACTATTGCCACCTGGGGCTGTCATTGTTGCAGTTAAGGGAGGCTACAATGTCTTCACTCAGCGCTTCATGACAATAATGCATATCAAAGGAAATGAAGGTAGTATCTCTGGTGTATCGGTTAGTGCACTTGCCCTTTATGCAAGAGGACACTGGTTTGATTCGGAGGAGTCAAAAAATTTGTTTTCATCAAAGAAACGTTTCGACATAACACCCAGAAAATCCTATCTCTCAAGAAAGCTCATCAAGTATGTCTGTTTTTTCAGTCATGGAAGGAAGCAATCGCCTTAACCCTCCAGCCTCAGGCAGGTTCTGAATATTTCTGTACAAAATTGTCTTGGGGAGTGGGGGGGGGGGGAACACATGAAATGGGATATTCACATTGCCTGCAGGTAGAAGGGTTAAGCGATAGAAGAGCTATCCAATAACCACTGGATGTGACCGCATCCATTGAGTCAATGGACAAGGGCCGTAACTAGAATTTTTGCAGTCCAGAGCAAACATCATTTTACCGCTCCCCCACAACTTTAAAATTCAATAATTTTGTAATCGTGTTCTTTGTTCCCACCTAAAACTGCCACCTCCTAAATTTTGCCGCTTGGGGCAGTTGCCCTCGCCACCCTCTAGTTACGGCCCTGCAATGGACTATCATATTAAACAAAGTTCTAAGCATCTGAGCTGACTGAATCCGTTCTTCTCAGCTGATTGAGGTCCTGAACTACACTTATCTAAAAACCACAACACAAAGAAAGAAAATGTACACATTACACAAACAAAATGTAGTCTTACTTCTCTCAATATGACTAAATAGTACATTTCATCAACAGTGGAACTAATAATTTGAAGCTAACAGCGCTGCTTGCGGTATCTCTTCTCGAGATTCAAACACAGACCTGTAAAGCATATAAAAAAGTCAAGTTAATAACTGGACTCTTTTGAAATGATTGTGATTTTGAGATGTATGAGAGCTGAATAAATAAAAATCAAGAAGATAAATGCAATAGTGATACTGTACAATATTTTTGGCAGAGTTCATTTTGTTTGCCAGAGGAATGTGTGCAGTGCAGAGTGAAAATACTCTTCAAATTTCAAGTACGTGTATTTCTTTAACATAGTATTTTTGTTTTTCGTTTAAAAAAAACCCCTATTTTACAAAATTATCCATTAAAACTTTGTAGAGTAGCCTTCAAAAATCTTCTTTTGGATAACACTGGCGAGGTGTAAAATGATTTTATATGTACAAGGGGTGATCAAATGAAAAGGTACGAAACGACACGGTGGGTACAAATGTAGACTTTATTCAAAATATACACCAGAGGCCTGAGCACAACGATCCCACTGATGAACAAGCCGCAGGATTCCTTGTTCCCAGAATTCCTGTGGCCGTGACGAGACCCAGTCCTTCACAGCGTCCTTGAGTACGTCGTCCGAGTTGAAGCTCTTCCCTTTCAGGTGTTTCTTCAGTGGACCAAACACATGGAAATCGCAGGGCGACATGTCCGGACTGTAGGGCGGATGGTCTAACGGCTCCCACTTGGCCAGTTCCATGTGTGTGACTTTGGAGACGTGTGGACGCGCGTTATCATGGAACAGAACCACACCCTTCGTGAGCAGCCCCAGTCTTTTGTTCTTGATGAACCTGCGTAGGCGTCGGAGTGTCTCACAGTACACATCGGAGTTAATGGCTTTTCTGTGCTTGAGGAATTCCACAAGTAGCGTACCTTGAACGTCGAAAAAGACGGTGAGCAACACCTTGCCTGCTGACGGCATGGCTTTGAACTTTTTAGGGGGAGGTGACGACGCATGCTTCCACTGCATGCTGTCCCGCTTTGTCTCTGGCTCGTAGTGATGGCACCAGGTCTCACACATGGAACTGGCCAAGTTCAAGTGTGAGCCGTTGGACCATCCGCCCTACAGTCCGGACATGTCGCCCTGCGATTTCCACGTGTTTAGTCCACTGAAGAAACACCTGAAAGGGAAGCGCTTCAACTCGGACGACGTACTCAAGGACGCTGTGAAGGACTGGGTCTCGTCACGGCCACAGGAATTCTGGGAACAAGGAATCCTGAGGCTTGTTCATCAGTGGGATCGTTGTGCTCAGGCCTCTGGTGTATATTTTGAATAAAGTCTACATTTGTATCCACCGTGTCGTTTCGTACCTTTTCATTTGATCACCCCTTATCATAGCTGCCAACTTTTGAAAATGAAAATTCAGGAGATTTTCGCGCAAACCCGTATTTTATGCTAAAACTACTCCCTAATAAATACAATAGGGATTTTTCCAAATAAAATAGGGATTTTCCAAACATAAAAGTTAAAGCATAGGGAATAAAATCGCTACTGAAGTCAAATTAAAATAGGGATTTTACACACATGAAAGTTAAACCCTTGGGAATAAAATTCCTACGCAAAAAACAAGTGAAATTGGAGGCCAAAACTTCAATGATGTAAAAATAAATATTCTGTTCAATCAGAAACGCTGTGAACAAACATTCTGCGCGAATGACCCCAAAATCATCGGAAGATGAAGGAAAAAAGCGCCAATTTTTGAAGAACACTGACTTTTTGTCACACTTGCTTGATGTTTTTTTTTTAATTTCACGAGTGATAATGGTAGTCTTTCCATGCCCGATGTTTATGTCCGTAACACAACTTGTACAAAAAGGAAAAGTCTGCCCTCTTCTGGAACGTTTGATGAAAGGAAATTCATCGGAATAAGTATCTTTAAAATTGATTAAATATGTTTTTGCTTATCAGTATTCATGCTTTGTTATATCGCACGTACGTAACTTCAACAAAAGAAATTTTGACCATATGACCGTCACTAGAATCTTCGATTATTATCCAGGACTATTGGCTGCTAAGCCATTTCCCTGCACGATAAGACGAACAACTTTCTTGTTACCATCAGAGGGTTTGTAAAACTTCCGTAAAAAGGGAATTTCCCCATTTACGACGTGTGACATCATTTCGAAAGGAAAAAAAAAAGAGGCTTCATGTCCCACAAGAAATTCCTTAGGGATTTTTTTAATGAAGTAGGGACTTTTTAGGGACAATGAGGTATTTTTGTGATTTTTGTAAAAATTCGGGAGATTTAAGAACTTTTTGGGAGGTCGAGCGATGAAGCTAAAATTCGGGAGATTCCCGAAAAATTTGGGAGACTTGGCAGCTATGCCTTATAAATTTTTTTTTAAAATCACAATTAACCCTTAACTGGCATTGTGAAAATTCTGTGTGCAACTGGCGTCGTGGGATCATTTTGACCCCAGCAAGTATTAATGCATTTAAAAAAAATCAACAAAAAGTCTTCATAAAAGCAATGGTTTTTTTTATATGCCTTCATTTATACGTCAATTAGTTCACTAAATAATTTCTCAAATTTCTACGCAATTTTTATGATTAAAAACTGAACAGATATGATTGAAATATACTCAGAAAATAAAATTTACAAATTAATATTTACTATATTTCCACAAGCACCAAAATTGGTCTTCCAAGTTAGAAACACAGTACTTGCGAACAACACCATGAAATAATGATCACATAGAAATTACGTACAGTTCACTAACAACACTATCCTCATGCTCACCTTGAATATCTGATGTTCCACCATTAATTTGAATCCTCCATTATTGAGAAAATTGACACTCTTCCGAAACGTGATTTCTATCTCAACACTATGGCTGTCAGACAAAAAAAATGTCTTGCGCAAATGGTGAGGTGGGGTCACTATGATCTCATGGAAACTTTGACGAATGAAATAATGGAAAGAAAAAAATAGAATAACCTCATAAATTTGTCAAAAACATGTTAACAACCAGCTTGAAATGTAATGATAGCAGGATGTACCTGATGCATTTCTTTCTCAAGGAAGTGACATGTTCATCAATTGCATGGGGGTCAGAATGACTTCCACCATGCCGGTTAAGTGTTAAGACTTGGCTTGTGAATACACATCTTGACATTTCAGAAATGTGCTACTAAAACATCAAGATGGTCATAAAACAATTTTGCTGATATTTGAGTCTCCCAATGACCGCCAAAAATCACTGAATGCGAATAAAATTTGAGATTTAGGTGTTTCAGAGTACGAGCTTGAGAATGGGAAGAGAAACAAAAAGCTAGCTCTCATGGTTATGATCACTGCAACAAAATTTCAAAAAATTTAAACAGCAATGCTCACCTTTTGCATTGATTGAAAAACCTTTGCCCCTATGGAGGGCAACATCTTCTAACAGTGAACAACAAAAAGAAAAAAAGATGACAACTGACAAGAGGAAGGAAAGAATAATTGCTGGCAGGAAAAAAACAATTGTAACAGAAGAAAATGGTAGACCATCACGAACCAGGAAGAGATGTACCAACAGGTTAGAAAAGAAAAGTCGTCAAAAGATCATACTATAACTGTTCCAAAGATAATTATCTCAATTATAACCATGGGCAGAGATACGAGCATCAATGTCGAAGCTGACTCATCTAATGTATCTGCATAAAGGTAGGCCCAGGTCCATCACCGGCTTTGAAAAATACACTAGAAATTGTACACATATATATAGTCAAATCCCATTTTAACAAATACCATTATAGCAAAATTCTCATTGCATAATGAACACTTTCCTAATACAAATACAAATACAAATACAACACCACAACAGGCAAAATGCCCAACGAGGTGGCTGATAAAAAGATGCCCATAAAAATATGGTTGTCATATGTTTCAAAAATACAGCAACCCAATTAAAAATGCAATTAACACAAATTACAAACAATATATACACATGATAAAATATTATACAATGCCCATAAAGAATACTTATGGTTGTCTTATTCTAAGAATGGATAGCTTCCCGATTTACCCCAACATGTTTATCGTATTTCTTTTTAAACGTGTCAATTGTGTTACAATTTACTACCTCCGGGGGTAAGCTATTCCATTTATTAACAACCCTATTGGAGAAAAATTCCCTGCGACACCATAACCTTGCATTGTCCCTCACCAATCGATACTGGTGTCCCCTTGTAAAAGCAGTCGATTGGCGGTGTACTAAAAGTTCATGGTCCATCCTATCCATCCCATTGAAAATTAAAAAACGACCCGAGGGCTCAGCCGGGATCTTTCAGATAAGTTTACACAACAACAATGCAAAAACATACAATTCCTTTACAATGAAATTTCATTTTAACAAAGTGATTTCTCCGGTCTCTTGAAGTTCGCTTTAACAGGATTAGACTATATATATGCATACATTGAGTACATGTTCTTTGTTGCTCCCCCCCCCCACCGGGAGAAAGTTGAAATGACGATCCTGGGTAGGCTTATTTTTGTTATAACTATATCACAAATTATTGACACAAAATTAACACTTTATTGATCCTTTTTTTTTTGGCTCTCCAGAGTAAAGAAAATATTTGACACTAAACTGGAGGAATAAAATTAAAAACTGCAATGCATGACTCAGAGAAAAATTTGCCAAGGCAAAAAAAAACGCCAAGTGGTGTGATTATAAAGAAAGAGCACCTGCATAATATACGCCTATGAATTTTCATCATCATTGCTTCCCCCAGCCTTGACATCATCATCATGCCCCCACTGGAACAGCTATAATATAACCCACAGATTCCCTTGGCGAGTTCATTATTGGAAGGCTAGTGCTTTTTTACCTCTATTAGCACTGGGCTGCCGTTTCCTCTCGTCCCTTCTAGAACTCTCTCTCCTTCCAAATGATATCGCCCCATAGAGAGTGCTGGTTGAGAATGCTTTTGTATTGCAGCATTGTTAAAATTTCAGAAATGAATCAGTTTTTTCCCCTTATATGGTATATACCGTTTGGTTTACGTTGAATGTTCTTTTCCGCAGGTAGCACTAGTTCAGCAGAACTTTCAAACGGGTTCCTCCTTTGTTTGTTCAACTGCATCTTTTGAAATTTGAAACAGCCACTCCATTTCCTTGTTATTTTTTTAGAGTGTCAGCAGCTGTGAAATATTGTCCCATCCTTGGGTCAGGTTATATCTTTATAATGTTGGATTATTTCATTTTGGATATCACTGCTCAGGTTTTAAATTTTTTTACACTGCGAATATTTTTATTTATACAACAGGAACAACCGTTGCTTATTTAACTCTTTACTGCTCAAAATGCTCGCACATGCAAATGCCCGTAGACCCAAATAGGGGGATATGGATATGTTTTGGAGGCTTTTGTCAACAACGGGAAAAGAAGCTCATGTCAGAGGCGGGAACCAAAGAGACAACAGGAACGCCCTATCAATGGGATTTTAAATGCTGGAATATTACAGAAAGATAAGGGTACTCAATGTATTTTACCAAGAGATAATACTATGGAGGGGGAGAAGAGGGGTGTTTTCAATATAGACAAAATTATCTCTCGAAAATCCATTGAAATGAGAATGAATGTCAATGCAAAGGATAGCATGAATGGAAACTCCTGGAGAAAGGGTGGGGAGAGGGAAAGTGGTCAACATTTGTAAGAGTCCACTTCGAACACAAAAATCTTGGGATTTCATGAACCTCCCAGGTCTTCTCTCTGAGCATTAGAGAGTTGATAGAGTGTGTTTTTATTTAGTTTAAAATTCTTAAATTTTTAATCTCCATACCTTATGTTGTTTTCATGTTTAATCTAGAAAATGATATTTTTTTTACTGTAACTAGGCTTGTTGGTTTCCTTTGTTTTCTATTCTGGCGATTTACTTTTTCGGCGTGCGTGGCTTCAGTTATTGCCTTGGCGACTTTTCGTCCAACCGTCGGACACATTCGGTACCGCAAAAGTCGTGGATCACACTATAGTTGTTTCGTTCTTTGTCACCTCCTGGAAAAAGTTGAAATGACGGGGCTGACCAGGACGCATTTGGCCCGGACGTTGCGGACACGTGTTGTACAGCTAGAAGCCCAAAGGCGTTATTTTTGATGGACTTCTACCGTAAATTTATTGAAGGAAGAAAAAGAAATTAATACCGGAGACTTGTTGGCCTCCACCACGTGTAGGACATGGCATTTAATACATCAAATTAAGCTTTGCAATTTAAAAAGTAAAGTATCAAATGCCTACCTTTTCCTTGATAAGAAAATAAAGGATAATGATAACAATAACTAATCCGTGCTATTAGAAGAAATATCATTCGTGTAAGTGATGCTAATTATTATAATTCTTACCTTTACTTCATAAAAAATATAATTCCCGCAATCCAACCTCCGGATTGAGAATATTGAGAAGATATGTTTGAGACGGCTTTGACATAGACTGGAAGAAGACAAAATAAAAAGGACTCACTTGATTGGTAACAGATGATGTTTTTATTTTTGAATCTTAGATAAAATGAATTATTTTATTTTTTCCATTTCTGAAGTGATCTTCATCTTTAATCAGCGTAAAGAACAAACGAAAAATTTAAGTAAATTCTACAAAAAACTATATTTTTTATGCAAAGACGGTTTGGGTAAAAAATTCACATGAAATTTTTTAATTGACCATATTTTTTCAAAAAATACAGGACTTTTGTGATTCTGAATACGAGGAAATACCCGAAAAAAACTTTAGATGATGCGAATTTTCAAAAAAAAACAATAATGAGTTGGCCAAATATTTTGAAATTTAAAATTCTGTTACTCGGAAATACGAAACATATGCACAGATTCAGTAGAACCGCACGCGATGACGTCACACCTTTCCGAGTACTGATGTCGTCGTACGGGTTTTGTTTACGCTCAGTTTATTGCGGGTTGTGGGTGTAAGCTTTAATTGTTATTAAATTGTGTATTTGTCGGTGATTCTTCATTCAACAAAAATGTGTGGCGGTTTCACGTGTTCAAAAAATACTCTGATTGCTTTGAATGCCTTATACGTTGTAAGATTTGATTTTTTTTTTTTAAATCTTGTTTGTGGATTACGCAATTGCGTATATCAAATTGATTCAAATGTGTATACAGTGAAACCTCGATACAACGATATTCTGAGGATCAAGAAAAAAAAAAATATGCACATATATATCGTTGTAGAGAGGTTATCGTTACATCGAGAGGCAGCGGTTTAACGTTAGAGTATAGAAATTTTCAAACAAGACTTAAAAAAATGTCGTTGTAGAGGGATTTATCGTTGTATCGAGTATCGTTGTTGCGAGGTTTCACTGAAATTCCGGGCTTTTCTTTCATATAATTTCACTTTTAACCTTCCGTCTGGCACAGTGTACTTGATGTGCACACATAAAGAAAATCATAATAAACACCTAATTAAGTTCATTTATACAACTGCCAAGTGATTAACATCATTAATAGAGGTGTCAATAACCATGTATTTGACATAGAACCAGCCAAGCAAAACACACCAGGTGGCACAGTGGTGGTAAGATGCTCATCACCTTGAAGGTTGTTGTCAGGTCCTGGGTTCAGTAAACAAGTAAACAAGGGTTATAGTAAACAAGATATTTTCTTAATGAGCTTGAGGGGACTACACGGAGAGACGGTGGCTTTATTTCCAACCCAATTACTACCTATAGAGGCAGTAAATTGCAGTGTGGTGGGTAATTTTTTTCAATTTTAATTCACCAATTACAGTGGGGTATTTTGCATAATCACAGATAAGCGTGATAAGTTTATCAAACTTACCAAAATGATTGGTAAGTATGAATAGTAACTGATTCATCGCATTCACTGTAACATATTCACACACATTTTTATGTGTACCAATTAGTTGAAAATTCAGCAGAGAAATGTGTGAGGTGCATGTGCACTAGTTAACTATTCTACTAGTTAAGTAGTAGTATTTCTTACTCGTGCAAGCCCACAATCGAACTAGGCTAATTTGAAGGTTGAGAAGACAGGTAATTTGATTTGTTTTAGCAATGTTATTGATATTGGTTTTGTAACTTTACTTAACTGTAAAAACCATCTTTGATATTCAATATCAGATTTAAGGAAAAAAAAGAAGTCACCCACTGATATATTTCTTGTGCATCAATGTCAAATTTCTTTATTATTGTTTGTGACAGTCATTTCATTGAAATTTGTTCCTATGTACTAGAGATGTGAGATCAGAATATTCTCCTGGATGTAAAAATTGGAGAATAATCGAGAATATTCATTTTTCTTTCAAATAATAAATTTTTTACTAATTTTGTATTCCGTATTATGAAATATAAATCAGTTTTTATTGCCTGAAACATTTAAAACAAAGCAATTTTTGATGTATTCATCCCCAATGACAACTTTTAGTTCGAGAATATTCTCTTGGTCATGATAAGAGGTTTTAAAAGTTTGGTTATGAAGATTTTAGAAACCCTAAGATTAAAACCTTAAATTATTTTAAAATTAGATAAATTTTCAGAAATAAGTTCGAAACAAAAGAAATTAAACCAAAGTTGATTGATAAAAGAAGCTACCGCAATTTCACACAACTATGGTCCAAAATAACACTGTTTTCTAGATTAATCATCATAACTTCTGCATTCAAGCTATTCAACATTTTTTTTTTGCTGATATTGCCTGTGGAAAGATCAAGCATTAATGTGTCAAACACTTGCTTTATTCCTTATGTAGCTCATATGTGGATTTTTTAAGAATTAAATTTTGGACCATAGTTGTGTTATTTATCCCAACTATAGTCCATCATATATTTCGTGTTATAAATCGCTTACGAACCAGGGTTTAAGCTACCGTCAAATTTTTTGCACAAGAAAATCTTAGAATGCAAAAGTAGTAGTAGCCACTTCGCAAAAATGCATACAGGAGGTATGCAACGAGAAGACATCCAACCATCAATCATTACATTAGGATTGTTACATTTTGCTAAAGCTTTTCACTTTTTTGCAAAAGAAGTTTTTTATTCAGCTTATTAAAGAAATTTTTTATCCTGCTTAAACCCTGTTACGAACCATAGTTGAGAGAATCTACTTAAACTATATCATATATCCATCTTCACCTTCTTTGCTAGAAGAAGGTGAAGAATTGGTTTTTCTAAATTCTACCCCTAAGGGAGTCAAAAAGGGGGGTTCATAGAGAAATCACACTAAGCCAAAACTGCTGAAGCTCATCATGAAATTTGGTTGGAAGTTTTGTTTCATGACTATGAGAGAGTTGTTCGAAATTCATCCACTAACTAACTGAGTTCAATGGAGAAGGCGGAGTCGTATTAATTTGGTCAGTATTTTTGTATTGTAATGGAGAGGTTACTGAGAAGAGATTTTTCAAAATTCAGCTCCCCCCCCCCCCCACTTAG
The DNA here is from genome assembly GCF_987345545.1 of Pholcus phalangioides. Classification (NCBI taxonomy): domain Eukaryota; kingdom Metazoa; phylum Arthropoda; class Arachnida; order Araneae; family Pholcidae; genus Pholcus; species Pholcus phalangioides. The sequence continues at coordinate 7,784,531 of NW_028301609.1, forward strand.
GGAAGGGGTTTCAAAGCGTATATAGAGCAATCATCACTGAGCCGAAATCCTGAAGTCATAAATATGAAATTTTGTGAATGTTGTATTTTAAAATGTTGATACCCACCCACTAAGATAGGATTTCTGAAAATGCATCTTCCAAAGGGTCAATTCATCTTCCATGAGGGGTGCAAATGTTGCACGGGGGAATTATAGATGAGTAATTTTCAGATTATCAAATTCACGCAAAGCTTTGTAGTGTGATAAGGTAACAGCTTTGTGGTGCATAAAAATGGTTAGACCGTAGTTGAGAGCAAAGTACAGTTTTCTATTATTTTTCCCATAATTATTTTTATACACACATGCAACAGTAAAAATGTTTATTAAACATATATAAATACTAAGTTACCTGTAATACAGAACATCAATAGCACAGAACAGCTTGTTGTAGTAACTTGTAGCCGAGAAAGTTTGCAGCTGACTAGACAACGTGAAAAACATAACCCCCCAACTAACAGCTGATTCGCGGGAAAGTATCGGAGAGAGGGTGTCCTAACCACATTTCCGTATTGCACTATCTATGCTCTTTGCTTTAGTAATTAAACAGTTCACTAGATGTTGTTAGCATTTCAATTATCGATGTTTTAGTGAGCACAGGTGTTTGAACCATAGTTGTGTGAAATTACGGTATTCTTATATAATCACCTTCATTCTAAGAAGATACAGAACTGTTGTTTTCTTCAATGCACATACACTTAAATTCTGTATCACTCACATTTCCTTAAAAGTTGTGCAATTTTGAGCCATGTTGGTTTAGTTTTCGTGCTTTCAGATTTTAAAATCTTGGGCTACAAACTTCAATATTTCTGTCTTCTTGACAGAAGAGAGATGGCGACAGAGAATATTCTCTCAAAGAACTATTATTATAAATTACTAGAGAATATTCTTATCGAAAATAATAAGAATTATCATCCAGTTATTTATGGAGATTACCGTATATACTCGTGTATAAGCCGAGTTTTTTGTGGAAAAATTCATTCTTCAAGCCTCAAGTGGGGAGGGGGGGTCGGCTTATACTCGGGTCAGTTATTGATGAGAAAATGTCAACTGCGGTAATCAGTAGTCATTTTTGTAGCAGTGTTCGAGAAACCAGCATTATTGGTATGGGACATGTTCAAATCCCACAGAACCGGTAATGTCAAAGCCGAGGCAAAGAAAAAGAAAACATCATTGGCTTTGATACCAGGTGGGCTAATGCCAATTGTACAGCCTTTAGATGTGAGCATTAACAAGCCTCTCAAAGACTATTTGAGGAATTAGTGGATCGAATGGATGAGTTCCGATGCTAAAAAAACTACAAAAGCGGTGCCTTGAAGAAACCTGACAATGGCCTAGTGTGGCAATGGGTACACAAGGCGTGGAATTCTGTTTCCATTGAAATTATCATCCGATCCTTCAAAAAGTGTTGCATCAGCAATGCGAACAGAACTGAAGATGATATCCTCTTTGAAAGTGACAATGGCGATGACAGCCCAGATGAAGATAAAAACAAAGATGCTGCACCCCCTATGATGATCTGATGGATTATGATTGGAGACTCAGAAGAAAGGGATAAAAAGATTGAATCATTTTCTATTGTAAATTTCCGCAAGCTATTCATTTTGCATGAAAATATAAGAATTATTTTTCTCTAAATTGCACATATTTTTTGGGGGTCAGCTTATACACAGGTTTTCAATTTATTGCGGTTTTGGTGGTCTTGAAGTGGGGGGGGAGGGTAATACACGAGTATATACAGTATTTATTATAATAATATAACATGTTATTGCAAATATTCTTGAGAATACTCTCTGGAAGGACTTTCATAACTGAAGAATATTCTCATCGAGGAGAATATTCTCTGGAAGGACTATTATTAATAACTTGAGAATAATTCTTATTATTCTTAATAAGAATATTCTCCAGTAATTTATAAAAGTAGTCCTTCCAAAGAATATTGTTATAAGGATATTATATATAACTATATTATAAATAACAAGAGAATATTCTCATTAAGAATTTATAAGAATATTCTCAAGTTATTTGTAATAGTAGTCCTTCCAGAGAATATTCTCCTCAATGAGAATATTTTCCTAAAGATTATTCTCTAGAATTTTACATCTCTAGTACGTACATTTCATGTATCATTCATTTGTTTTTGAATTGTTATGCAGGTCGTGTCATTTATATTGATCAGTGTTGCTGCATATGGAATAGCTGCAAGCTTCATAACGAGCCTGAAAATCGTTGGTGGCATCATAGCTTGTGGCGTGTTTCTGGCTGTACTATCTCTTCTTGGACTAGTTGGGGCTGTGCAACACAATCAAGTCCTTCTTTTCTTTGTATCCTTTAATTTTTTTTTACCTTTGAGTGATTATTTATTTATTATGCTTGTTTTTGTTATCCTTAGACCAAATAACAGTAAAACTTGTCCATAATGATACTGTAGAAACCTAGCAAAAATATTGTTACAGACAGGTTAACTCGAAGACAGTTTGAGCATTTGTGCATCTATTGTTTATGTACCGAAAATAAACTTGAATGAAATGATGTAGAGATATGTGAAAAATAATTAATTTAACTGTTAAAAAACATCTTTTTTGATAAATTACTCAAAAATCCAATAAAATTTTTGATGAAATGAGATGACAAAAAATCAATAATAAACCCCTACTGCTTTAACTATTTTGGCATACAAGTTTTGTGACTGGCTTCTCCATAGCAGTGATAATGTTTTAACCTTTCAACCAGCTTTGGATTCGACTTTAGAGGAGAGGATTCAACAGTACCCACCCAGAGACAGAGGTGCACCCCGAGATCCCCCTGCTACAACCAGTGTGACAACAAACTACAATGCACATTCCAATTGCAAGTCTTGTTTTAGAGTCTTCCACCTCTTCCCCTGCAATCTTTAGTTATCTCACATTCTGGACCATGGGGGGGGGGGGTGTCGTTTTCCAAGGAAAACAAAAATCAGGATATACAGTGAAAGCTTGGTAAGTCTATGTTTAAGTCGTCATTTTTCTTCATTTCCATCTAGCTTTCATAGATAACAATGTTATTAAACCATTGTTTACTCATCGATAATCATGGTAGACTCGTCACTATGAAAAAGTTTGAAACTGAGAAACAGATGATTTTTATGGCCCACTTTTAAAAAAGAGTTTGATATGTTTGATAACAGCATCACCATATGTTCAAAAGTGACCATAAAAGCCTTATTACTAAAATTGGACAGCTGAAGTGATGAAAGTTACGCTGAGGAAGTTCATTTGATGACTAAAAAAACAAAAGTTTTTAAAATGTTAAGGGCTGTTTGAGCTGGACGTAATCTCTGCATGGACCCTCACTAGTTTAGGGCATAAAATTCAAACAAAATACCTTTGTTGAAAAACCAAGTTGAGGTCTTCTAGTGTTTACTTTGCCTGCCCAGGACCCACTCAAGTCAAAATTGGGCCCCACGTTTGAGCTTATCTTGCATTTGTATCATGAATTGCTGATAAGTCCACCAATGTATTTTACCATGATAAGTAAAATACTGTAATCTCAAAAAAGGTTTAAATTATTTTTTTTTCATTTGTAATCTATAAATTTGGTTTATATTGTAATTTTAATTCAAATTTTATTCAGTGTTATATTACTTTGAAATATAAAACTGAAGATTTCCGCAATATTGCACATTGAAACTGACGGCACTCCACTTACGCCATCATAATTTCTTGATGATATGGTGGACGACTTAACAAGGTGTTTTACTGTATAATGTACTACTAGCTTTCTGAAGAGATAAAATTAGCATTTTAGACAGGTGAATCTAATAAGTGATAATCACTGCTGGCAGGTTCAAAATATATTGTGCTAATAGGAATTCTGCCAGATTCAAACTTTGTACAATATCTTTTTCCCACAGAACCTAATGTTATAAATTGTTTTGAGCCTACCTTGACTCATTAATCTCAGTATATGGTAATTTTGTTCCTGCTATTCATTGTTCAGTTTGCAATCGCTTGTGCTTGTTTGGCTTTCAATGAAGGGCAGCAACATGAATTGGCTTACGAAGGGTGGCAGCAATCTTCGATGGCCGTAAGGAATGAGACCCAGATCTATTTCAACTGCTGTGAATTTGAAAACAAGACATTTACGGAGGATGATGATCATATGAAGGGTCCTTCGTGTCAACCGGTATTGATGTTATTGCTTTGTTTTTGAAAAATTATTTAATAGAACAATGATTTTTGGTATTTATTAATTTTTTGGCTCAATATTTATTGAGCGTGCATTTATTCATCAGTGCAGATATATGATGGGTTGTTTCAAATTTTTTGATCATTTTTGTCACACCACGGTCATTTTCTGCTCAAAAGGGGCTAATTAGACTACTGAACTGCACATCAGCTGTGGTCATATCGCGATGCAGCAATTTCCAACAAGTGGAGTTGGGTGAGAAGTGAAGGCGCCATCTATCGCCAGGTAAAGGGGCCTCAAAAAAATCACTTTTCCCTAAGACCCAGGATGTGCTTAAGATGGTTGACTCTATGCCACTTGCTGAACTAGTCCTTCACTCAGTAGGTCACTCGTTTGGTCATTCACATGCTTACTCACGCTCTAAGAAACTTTTTCCTTCACTCACGTGCTTGCAAACCATCCGGGTTACTCTTTTGGTTGCTCATTGACCCCCCAAAGCAGAATGTTTTGCGATGTTCTGCAGCGAACCCTCGGCTGACTGAAAATGTTCTGTGGTAAAAATTCACATATACATAATAGCGTTTTTCTACACTATTCTTAAAATTCTTCCAGATTGTTCTGCAACAGCACTGGTTGTTCTGCGATGTACGTCGCACATTTTGGCACATTCTGCTTTGGGGCACTGACCTAGCCTCTAGTTCAGTAGTCTTCAACCTTTTTCTAGTTGCGAGCACTGCCTGTACCCATCATCAAAAGAAGAGCACCCTTACGGCAAGTTTGACATACCAATGCATGAAATCAGGATGATTTCAATCTATCAATACAATTTCTACAAGGTGTTTACTTGGACGTTGATAAAGTGCTCGCAAGCACAAAATCGAACACTTGCATCGAGCACTCAGGGTGCTTCCGGGAGCACAGTGGTACTGCTACTGCAGTAGCAATCTTTTTCTTGAGGTCATGTTGTTGCTATTTCCATGTACCTTTGCATCAGGAAAGTTTCTGACAAGGATGAATCGGGTATTGAACTCGCAACAACTTTAAACATCCTTTGATACTTCAGGCAAGTATTTTATCAATCTGGGCTTAATGAATGAACGCCAGAACTTTGCCACTGGACTTATCCTATTGCAGAGATCTCTTCCAGCCGAATTTCATAGCAGAGTCTGGAACACTTTGAGTCAAAAAAGAAAAAAATAACAAACATGCACAATTTTTACAACATATTTTCCCGGACAATTGGGTACTGTCACGATTAACAAATTTTGTGGTGATTACAGACGAGATGGGGTTGGGAGTTGGAGAAAAGTTCCTGGGTTTCATTAAAAACGATGAATGTACATATATTAGAATGTATCAATCTGGGCTACCACATTTTTATTTACTATATTTATTATATAAAGTCAAATCCCATTAGAATGAACTCCATTTCGTTATAAAGGAATTCAGGTTTTTAAAAATGCTCCTATGTAAAGTTATCTGGGGGATTAGAAAATTTTTCGTTAAAACAAGATTTTTGCTATAACGGTATTCGTTAAAACAAGATTCGACTGTATATGCATTTTACTATTTATTGATTGGGGCAGATATGTGATGTGTTCTTTTAATTTTTGTTTTAGGTCAGATGTTGCCAAGATAGTTTTGATAAATGCAGTGATGCTTGCCCTACTTGCTGGAGAAAATTGCAAAATGTCATTAACAATGCATTGAAAATAAGTGGAGGAATCGGGTTGTTCTTCAGCTTCACAGAGGTTAGACATCCTGATTGAAAATTATGTACTAGCTATGAAACCCGGTGCTGATTATTTTTTCTCTATATATATACTGGAAGTCAGTGTTATCCTGAAAACTAATTTCGAAGCATAATTTTACTCTTCTCAAAAATTTCAAGGGGGGTAATTTTGTAAAAACGAATATTTTTTTAAAATAATAAATAGCTAATTGAAATTTAAAGTATATTTTAACTTCTCAACAAAATTTGGTGAAGTGAATTTTAATGTGTATTGGTGAACACACTTGAGCATATAAGAGAAGTGATAAACCATTGTAATGGGATAAACATGTCTGAAAAGCATGATTTGGAAACCACAGTAACCAAAGTAAACATTCCAAAAATCATAGCTGACACCATAAGCGTAATCAGGGTTTTCTCCTTTGGGGGTGGGGGGGAATGTATTACGGGTTTTCCTGCAAAATAACACTAGAATTTGGCTTGGTGGGTGGTGCCCCCCCCAATGGCTAAGACAAACAAATCATCGCTTCTTGACAGTTTTTGTTTTGCCCATTTCCGACATATCCAGCTTTGAGAAACTTTCAAAGTAGCCTATCGTTCAAGTCAGATTTGGTTTAGTTTATATGCAAAATTTGGCCAAGATCATTCTTAAATTGTGAATTTGTATAGTGAACATACAGAAAATCAATTTCATATATACAGGGTGATTCCCCTTGCCACATTTTACTAGCAAACCATCTATCCTAGAGGCATGTTTCCAATTAGAAAATATCCAAAACAACATGTAAGACTCAGATAAGTCATTCATGTTTCAAGAAGTTGTATAGTTATCAAAAATATAAAAATTACCTTTTTATAGGGACATCCTGCCCTCAAAAGCCCAATTATAAAGTTGTTGCCCCTGTCTCTTCTGAGGCCAACAAAAAGACTTCTACATTTCTAAGTACAAGATATACTGAAAACTAGCTGTTAATGTACAGATAATGATTTTTGGAAAAATTTTGTCTCTGCCCCTACCGGGATTCAGATCTGGGGAGAAATATTCTATCTTTTACTATAGCTTAGTTGGTAGAGCACTCTGCCGGCATCCGAGGAACCTGAGTTCTCAAAAATCATTAACAACCAGTTTATAGTATATCTTGTGTTAACAAGTGGAGAGTACATCTTTCTTTACACACGTTTCTAAGTACAATATTCACAGAGATATTTGAATTCAAAAATTGGAAAAAAGTTGGTAAAGAGTAGTATAACTGAAGGAAAAAAGTGTTTCCCCTAAACTTTTCACCGATTTTTGAAATCAAATATTTCAGCAAATTCTGCACTCAGAAACAAAGTTTCTTTTTTGGCCTTGGAGAGATAGGGCAACAACTTTCTTATTGGGTTTGGAGGACAAGGTGTCCATAAAAAAAAATTAATTTATTTTGATAACTATACAGCCCCTTACAACATAAATGATGCATCTGAGTTTTACACATTATTCGGATACTTTTTCTAATTGGAAGCATGCCTTCAGGATCAACGGTTTGCTGGTAAAATGCAGCAAAGGGAATTATGGAATCAACTTGTATAGATTTGATATAGCCAGTGTCTGAAATTCAGCACATTTATCAGTTCGCGATGTGGCCTACCAGCTCCTGGTCACCTTACAAATTGCATAATGTTTTTCGTTGATTGGTAAGTCTCAGATCATATTTTTTCCCTTGTTCATACACAGAGGTATAACTTTGACTATTTGCACAGCCGAGGAGTTAAATTGATGCATATTCAATTATGCTGACTAGACTCGCCCAAATTACATTCAGTAATATAGGCTTTACTATAATTATAAAGCAAATCCTGCCTGCATTATGTTTCAGCCATCTCGTTGGGCATTTTGCCTGTTGTGGCATTGTATTTGTAAATTCTGTCTACGTTATATTTTAGTTTTCAAATACATCAGTTGAAATATCAACTGACGTATTAATTAAAAAGAAGAAATACCTTATGCTGGGAGTTTTCAAACTGTGTGCTGCGATGCCCTTATGTACCTCCAACCATTGTTAAAAAGCTCTGGGGAGCTCACGGACAACAATGGAATAGGGGAAAGGGGTGCAGCAGGTGGAAAAAGTCTGAGAACCCCTGCCTTCTGCTATCAGTTGAAGATTGAAGACCTTTGGTGATCATGCATGTAGGTCATATCTTCCTCTAAATGGCTGTATAATTTTGTTTTTCGATTTCCTCAATGCACCTTTTACCTGTAATTCTCCTGTAAATCCCATGGGTTGATTTACATTGTTATCACATGTACATCTTAAGGAGAGAAGAAAAAAAATACATTCTTGGCTTCTGAAAAAATCTGGCTGGAATCTTAATTGTTTTCCCACTTTTTCCAGCCTTGTGTATGATCAAAACTGACGGAAAATTATTGGGCTTGTTACAGGAAGAGAATCTAAGCATTTTTGCTCTTCAAGAGGTAGAAGTATTAGTTAAAAAAAAGAAATATATGCTATACACTAACCATTAAATAGAATTGAAATATTCTTATTTGTACTTTGCATTTTTCAATTACCCTTTTCAATATCATAATTATAAGGGTGAATCAAGTGAGAACGTAAGAGGAGCCACTGAATGAAATGAAACAGTTTATTTCAAACGTAATCTCCAAAGTTACACAAGCACATATCCTACTGTTTCGCCAAGCGAATCTCTTTCACCTACTGAATTTCCTGCTCGTAAAAATCCTTTGGCTGAGATCAAAACCAGTTTCAAACATTGCCCATGATTTTGCTGTGTGAGTAAAAATGGTGATCGTTCAATACCTTTTCCAACGAACCAAAAATTCAAAAGGTATGTGGCGATAGATCTGGGCTATATGGTGAGTGTTCTAACACTGTGTACTGAATTTTGAAACTTCAAAATTTTCGGTGTAAGAGCAGCTGTATGTGGCTGTGCGTTGTCATGCAGCAGAACTCCAGAGGACAGCAAGCCAGGCCATTTGGCCTTTATTGCTGCATCATGCTGATGTGATAAGTCATACTCATGTTTTTTCGATCAGGAAGGACTCCTTTTCCTCGAGTTCCTGGACCTTGGCCAAACAATCAACTCTGGAATACCACAATAGTTCAAATATTCAATCATCACACTCCACACAACAGATGATAGCACTATAACAACGCATAACACAGAAACAAACTTTACGTTAAGTTCACAACACTACCACGCACATTCCAACATGTACCAATTCGTTAGCGTGTAGTAATCAAGAGCAAATGGACTGGCCTGTTGTCCTCTGGAGTGGTTCTGCTGCATGACAAATCACAGGCCACACATTTCTGCTGTTATACAGAAAACGTTGTTGAAGTTTTAGTGGACAGTGGTGGAACACCCACCATATATAGCCCAGATCTGTCGTCATTTGACTATCACATTTTTGGTCAGCTTGAAAAGGCATTGAAGAGCCTCTATCTTTACTCAACAGCACAGTCGTGCACAATGTTTGGAACTGGTTCCGATCTCAGCCAAAGGACTTCTATGAGCAGGGTATTCAACGCTTCGTGAAACAGTGGGACAGTGCTTGTGTAGCTTTGGAGATTCGTTTGAAACAAACTATGCCATTTTATTCTGTAGCTGCTGTTCTATTTTCATTTGATATACCCTCATACATATACACAAAGTATTTTTAAAAATGCTATTCTTGTAATTTTCAGTTTCATTTTCCATCTTTTAATGTTTCTTTTCTCTGATCTGAAAATAGCATAAACAGTCAAGTTTTCTGTGTGATATTTATTAGAATCTCCTTTTACTGAAATATTTCTGTTTGCAGTTTCTGGGTGTTTGGTTGACTGTACGCTATCGAAACCAGAAGGATCCTCGATCTAACCCACGTGCATTTTTGTGAAACTAACATTCAGTAAAGGGTAATGGTTGCATTACTAACCCACTAACCTCTCTAAATTGCTATCTTTATTTCTGAATCTAGTTTTCCGAAATGAAGAATAAGTATTGTATTGCTCGTTCCTGGAAATATGATGAATATACAAGGGGTGGGAAAAAAAGCATGTATCAGTGCACAGGTAGATTCAATTTGAACACGAGGGGAGTGGGGTAATTGCCTCTTCCAAGAGCTGAACAATATGTGGTAAATTTGTCTGTCCTGTAAAGTATGGGATGATCCAATGCACATACACAACAAGTCGCTTCTCCGACACATCGCCTTGGATCTGCCTGCCTCTGCTCCATTTACAGCTGAAGATTTACCTTGGCTTCATTCAAAGCTGAAGATGCCTGCTTTCACTTCATTGGCAGCTAAAGATGTCTGGCTTTGCCCTAATCACAGCTGAAGACCTCTGCTGCATTCACAGCCAAAGATGTCTGCCTTCCCTCTGGGGGGGATCCAATGAGAGGGCAATATGAATGATTGCCCCTCCCAAGAGCAGAATAACATGGGAAAATTTCTCTGTTCCAACACATCATCCTGGATCCATGTCTGAGTTAATTTGCGATAAGTCAAATATCTGCTGAAGTCAAAGTTTTCTCTCCGCTCTAAACCTTCAACATTATTTTAGCGTTAAAAGTGTCCCTTTACTCAAAGTTTTCTTTCTTTAAATTGAAGTTTTTGGGTATAATATGAATTTTCAAAAATTGCATTTAGCCTTCCAGAGGAATTAAAGGTGTGGCATACATAATTCAAGAAATTATTTTCTTCCCCTCCCCCCCTTTCCTTCTTCAGTTTTGTAGATAAATTGACCAATGAAAGTTGACTTGGTTGCCTGTGCTAGTAAATCTTTTGATGCATGCCTGTTCACGTCTCAATATCGCCCTTCAGCCTAGTTGCGATCCAATGCAGTGTTCAAACGTCAAAAATAAATCCTAATTTTGCATAGACTTCTTTTTGAAAATGTTGAAGTAAAAGTTGAAACTTTTAGATTTGAAATTAAAAATACAAATTATCAATGAAATTTGGAGGAATTCGAACCTCAAGAAAAGTTTAAAAAGTTTGTTGTTGAAAAAGTAAAGCATCCCTCCAAATACCATATCAGCTATTTTAAAAAAACAAGGACGTTATTCATGCAGCACTCTCTTCAGACATGAATGAAATGAAAGGAAATTAAAGCATTCTTTTTTTTATAGAAAACAATCTTGCTTTCTCTTAGAATACCAACTCCAGTCAAACACAGTGTTTTCTTAATGCATGAGCCCACCTGGGGATGGCCTGAGACCTTCATGATATTAAGATCTTATTACAATTCCTGAGACTAATTAATTAACTATTGTATCACACACACACACCAACTACGCCCATATCACCATACAGAAAATTACTATCAAATAAGTTCGGTTGGAAATGAAGACGCTATCATCAGTGGTTGTCTCAGGTTTTGCAGGGAAAAGAACTTGATATGGATAAAACCCCAGACCTGATAGCAACCTTCATAGTGGTAGACGAGCACTGAACCACTCTGGTGAATTTAAGTAAGTAAACAAGTAGAGCTGGGGTATTTCTAGCCAGGTGAGGGGCCTCAGGAAAAATCATTTTGCCTAGGAATGTTTGATGCTATTAAGATGGCCCTGACCGAACATTACTGTACCACTGGTAGGATTCAAACCCAGGTCCTCATAATGCGAGTCTGTCACTATAAGCACACAGATGCTCGCCATAGGTTTTTCTGTCAGGGGACCGAGCCCTTCCCCAATGATTCATAAATATTCAGGTCACTGCTTGCTGTATTTCTTACATCCCCTAAAATCCCAATGGATACCTACTTTATGACACAACTACTCGTGTCATATCGTCATTCAGCAATTTCAACTAATGTAGTTGGGTGGGAAATGAAAGTGCCACCTATCATGGTTGTCCCAGGCTCAGTGGCAGGGCCATAACTAGAGGGGGGCAACTGCCTCGAGCTGCAAAATTTAGAGGGCTGTAGTTTTAGGTGGGAAAAAACACCATTACAAAATTATAAAATTTTGAAGTTGTGGGGTGGCAAAGTAATGTTTGCCCTGGGCGGCAAAAATCCTAGTTACGGCCCTGAGTAAGGAACATGTTTTTTATGTTCTTTCCCCTAGATCAAACCCATGAACCCTGATGGTAATGGATACTTAGCAACAGTAAGCCTCCTTGATGTTTTGTTCATTTCAATGCCTCCAGTTGTCACTAATTTCTTTAAAAGCCCTCATGAAAGATCTTTTAAGACAAAAATATTGAGCGTGTTCAAAAATCGTGAAGAATATGTGTGTATTTTTTTTCTAACCTTACATTTATTTTCAGCTATTTTTGTATATATCGGTATTGTGCAATTTTTTTTTGTAGAACATTTCATATTTTATGCATTGAAATATTCTATGTTTGAAGTATATGACATTGAATCGTCTTTTAAATTTTAATAATTTTCTGTCATTTGTTTTTCTAGATCATTACTGTCTGGGTAGCTTACAGATATCGCCTTCAGAAAGATCCAGATGTCAATCCTAGTCTATTATTCAGCTAGTCTCTGTACCACAATTTTTTTTTAAATAACGAAATCAAACATTCATATTTATTCTGATTTGTGTTCTCTAAAAATCAGTTTTTCTTTGAAAAAAGGAAATGCGAGAACTCGTATAAATATGTGTTCCTGGACCTATCCAAAGAAGGTATTATTTTTTTACCCCTTTGCCTTTTATGTGTTCATATTTTTATGTATTCTCATTATTATAAGCATTTTTTTTTCCTTTTGACTAATTAGAAACACAATTTCATGGAAATGCCGATTTGATGAATTTATCTATTGTGAATTGTTATTCAAAATGAACGATCGTGCCATGTTTCCGTGTTGTAAAGTACAAATAATTATTCCTATCAGCAGGTGTTTTTTCTCCCCACTCTGTTCTTTGGTGTATTCATAAGTTTGAGTTAATTAGCTAAGACAGGTTCTCAAACTGTGCGCCTTTGTCAGCGGCTCTGACAAAGGTTTCTCAAAGAGATCTTTTGATAAACTGCTGTGGGGAACCATGGATGGGAAAAAGCTTGAGAACCCCCGAGCTAAAAAGTGTATTGATGTACATATTTTTCAACTTGAGACCGATATGTGGACACAAAACACGAATGAAATTTGGGGTTTGGTTGTACAGTATATGCCGCTTATTAGAATCATGGGGATAAATAATGCTATCACTTTCATCAAGTACAGAATGGATGAATATCGTAACATGGAAAAAAAATTGTTTGTTATAAATTTTTTTTCTATCAGAAGTTTTTCTTGTTGTATGTTTTAAAGATAAGACTAAACCAAACTAATTTTGCCCCTTATAAGTTATCCTTATTGATATGCAAGACTGTAGGAGGTTAGAAGACTTTCTTATTGACAAAAAATTTTGTAATCAGTTCATAATGTTCTAAGCAGGTCGTAATAGCCAGTATGATTCATGTACGTGTAGCACTTCATTTCCAATTTCTTTTGTATAGTAAATGCATGCATCAAGTGGGGAAAAATTCAGTTTGAATGTGAGCTGATTGCCCCTGTAGAAAAATTCTCGCCACAGAGAGCAACAGGCCTACAACAGTACAATTATTGTCATTACATTCCGTTCATAGTTAGAAAAATTGTGGGCAGGTTGCAGCACTACACATAACAAGTATTGCACCGAAACAACTTCACATATTAGGTCCACAACCCATAATTCCAGCATGTACCGATTCGTTAGAAGTTCCGTAGAGGAATATGGACAAGGTGCATGTATGGTTTAGTAGTAGTAATTCTTTGGCCAGAAAAGTTTGACAAGGGTATTTATATAGAACATACTGTATACATTATGAAAAGTATTGTAATTTGTAATACACATTAATTAAGGAGAAATTAATTAGTCACCTGACTGGTTAAGCAGTTCCATTCTAACTACCCACAATCTCTGAGTTTAAAAAAAAGTTAGCTGAAGGGGGGGGGGGGTAATTCGGTTTTAGAACAATCGAAAAAAAAAACAACCGCTATTCAACATTTTGTAACGTATATTGGAAAGAAAAACAGCTGTTGTCCAGTTCCCACACGACCAAATAGGGCATATGGTCATCATACTTACAACCAGGATTTTGTTCGGATATAGTTATCAATTGGTTATTGCTATCAAGAAACCCAGAGTCCTGATGTGATCACATTAAGCGGCGTGCACTGTATGTCCAAATTTGTTTTAACGAGAACTGCAGTAAAAGTAAAAATCTACCATTGTCTGCATGTACCGATTTATTGTAAAGAACCTGTAATGTTATACCAGGGCTTGATAAGCGCCAGGTCGTATGACCAGAGACTTATAAATAAGTTGTCAATCAAATTGTATTAATCTTACTTATAAATTGTTCGATCAGTCAGCTAGGAAAGGTTTGATAATGTTGAAATTCTAAGCAGAAACATCTCAGAGTGTATGCTGCCAATCATTGTTAGTGGTGTCATGGTGAGTTGTCTATTAATGTGTACTTATTCAATACTGTGAAGTGTCTCTTTATTAGACTGGGGTGGGGACCATGGATACATGTCCATTAGGGTCTCGGAAGACAAGTTTGAGAATCACTGTCATAGAGAATCACTGCTGGGAGACAAAAATAAACTTCACTACTGAAGTCCTGTTCATTTACTAATATTAGAAAGGAATGACACCTAAATGAGGATTATAAAGCTGATAAAGTCAAAATTGTCTGCCATTTATTACCTGAGAGGAAGCAAAAATTGAAATTCTGCTTATATAACTGGAAGTCTGTTATAACAACAATTTTCCCATGGTTGTGAGCTCTCGTTATAATGGACTTTTACTGTATTAAAGATTCTCAAATACAGTAGCCACTGCTTATAAGAATCAAATTGGCAAAATGAAAACAGGTAAATCATTTGGTCATAAGAATCAGATTTCCACTTATAAGAATAAAAAAAAAAAATCTCTAAAACTCCCATAGTTTATCTCAGTAGTGGGAACTTTGAGGACCACTTATTGCTACTGTTACGTTTGTAATAATCATAATATATTGACTGTTCCCCCCTCCCCCCGAGGGCTGTCTTAAGAGCAAGCATTACACTCCACCTCCTGGACCAAGCAAGTTTTCTGAGGCACGACCTGGCTAAAAATGCTTGCCTACAAATTTATGTGCTTACTTTCGAAAATCTGAATCAGATCTCATTTTTGTAGAGCACTTCTGTTGAGGGCTCCAGGCAGTGCCTGGGGGGGGCCCATGTGTTAAAATGTCAGTCTTTTCTCCCCCAACAGTAAGGATTGCAATGTGTCTGGTGCCACGTGCACTGGCCCTAGAAGGAGACCCCCCTGAATTCACTCTTTTACTTCTCCTTGTACATTATACAGGAGTGGAAAAGTGCGCCGGGTGACAAAGTACATAGTTGGCAATCCTGATGGCAGAACTTATCAGCAAGAGGTTTATGGTAGGAAAAGGAAAAAAAAATAGACCCCCCCCTCTTATCTCCTACCAACTCCTGAACAATTATTTCGCTCACTTTGAGAAACATTGATGAGTTATGCGCTCTGACAATAGTAAAGTTGCTGTGTAACATTTTTTCAGTCTACATTGACAATGAATGATGTCTACGGATAATAATATGCTATGGATATTCAAACTGAATTAAAATTTTATAGTTAATAAGGATTTTTTTTATAGTTTAGAAACATCATAATCTTGGCTCAAGCCCCCCCCCCCCTCCTTGTTTACTCCAGTGGTAACTATATAGGAGCAACAGAAAAAAAATATCTCCTGGCATAAGAATCAACCATTTATAACAATCAAAATGACACTGAACAAAACATGATTCTTATAAACAGCAGCTACTGTACTGTAATTTCCTGCTTTTAATCTGATCATGCGCAACATCTGGATTCTTTATCTTCTTACATCTGGTCGCTTTTCAGTTTTTCTTAATTTTATTAGATGAAATATTTTTGAAAATTCGAAAAAACTTTTTCAACGATAGCAGATGGCATATAGATGCAAGTAGCGGTATCAGCACCCTCCTCTTTCATTCTCAATATTTTATTATTGGTGATAAAGATATACTATGCTTTCCCTGAAAATGAGACCTGGTCTTATATTAATTTTTGCTCCAAAATATGCATTAGGGTTTATTTTCAGGTGATGTATTTATTTATTTTTAATGTACAAATATAAATCAAAATTTTTTCAGGGGTTCATTCATTTGTGGGGAAAATCTGTCTGCCAGCCAATTCACACGCATAGCATAGCACACGATCCCATCATCACAACCCCCATGCACTCAAGGCTCCTGGGCTTAAGCCGGCCCTTCCTTCAATAGCTTGTTCATTAGGCCTACAACATCAAGAGCACGGAGATAGGCAGTCATTCTGTGGGGAATCCTCACTCTTGGAGGTGTTTAACTCTCGTTCAAAGGCACCCACTTAGGTAATTACAAATAATTGATAAAAATTTATATTGCCATTTATAATTGGTATTTAAATGTCAGTCATACTATAGTGACATGTGACTGCCCTTGGCTTAAAGATAAAAGACAGGTAATGAAAGGATAAGTAAACTGACAGTAGTCGGAGTCGCATTTATGATTCTACCACCTGTGGACTACACAAATTTTGCCACCTCTCTCCCAGCCTAATCTGCTTCTTGTGACAGCTCATTCCTTGAATTTTCCTCCCTGTCCTTTAACCCACTTGGTCTCCACCCTTATAAATATGACTGTGTCTCTAAGACATTCCCATGCTCACACACTTAAAATCACTCGTTTGATCATTCGCATGTTTTACACTGTTTAGGTCACTCATGTGCTTGCACATGCTCTAGGTCTTTCTTGTGGCCACTTCCATGTTCACGCATTCTCTGGATCATCTTTTTAGTCATTCATTAACCTGGTCCATAGCTCTCTAGGACACTTTGACCTTTGAAGACCGGACACCGCTTCCCATCTCAGAAAGATATCGAAGCATTTTCTGTAGGACACTACTGAACATGCTCCAGGTCATTCTTTTTCACCAGATTGGTAAGATGTTTGTTTACCGCTGTGAAGGTTGCAGTCACGGTCCCAGGTTCAAACCTGGAGAAGAATATAGATAAGATATTTTCCCTAACAGGCTTGAGGCAACCACAGACAGATGGGGGCATTCCTTTTTAACCCAACTCCTTAATAATGGCAGTAGATTGCAATATAGTGATGTGGCTGGAGTTGGTCTTTGATCATTTCCATGCTTGCATATGCTCTAGGCCAGCAGTTCTCAACCGGTGCTCCGTGTGCACTTCCGGGGGGCTCCACGGCCACTTGAGAATAATAAAATAAATCAATAAATTTGATAAACAAATAAAAAAAAAAGAGGCCTAAAAGGGTACCACCATATAAACAATATACTAAAAAGGGCTCCTTGAGTTAAACAGGGCTCCGCCAGAGAAATTATTCACTGAAAAGGGCTCCGCCAGAGAAATTATTCACTGAAAAGGGCTCCGCCCGCGAGTCAGAAAAGGTTGAGAACCGCTGCTCTGGGCCATTCTTTTGATCATACACACTTGCACACTATTTTGTTTGCTCACATACTTGCAAATTCTGGGCCACTTGTTTGGTCACCCACTGACCTAATCCATCACTCTCTTGATAGAGGTGGGTTTATGGTTTTACCACCTGTGAGAAGTAAAAATTTTGAGACCATTCATTCCTCAAATTTGCTGCCATGGGCTAAAATCCATATACAGTGAAACCTCCCTTTTGCAGACACTGGGGGTGGGACAAAAAATTTGTCCTTTAAAGAGGGGGTGACCATTAATCAGGGGTTTGAAATGCATACTTTTATCATATGAGTGGAAGTTATTATTTGGCCGTAAAAGAGGGGTGTCCATAAAAAAGGGTTATTCTGTATTAATTATTTTATAATTCAATGCAATAAACGTGAGAAATGAGTATCTGACCCACAATTTTAACTGAACTTATATTACAAGCATCTCGAAAAATCTAACTAGGTTTTATTTTTCAGGAAAACACTGTAATAGCTATTTTAGAAATTTGGAAGTTGAAATTACAGGATGATTTCCTCCCTCCTTCAAAATAACGAAACTTACAAATTTGTGTGAATTATAAGCAGGAAGTTATGGTGGTTATATATATGGACTGTATTTTATTCCTTGATAACATTGGTTGATTTTATCTGCTATAGAAAGTATGATGATGCTAAAAACAATAACCTTGCTACAATGATACTTGATATAATGATAAATCCCTCTACATTATTTTTTCAAGTATTGTTTGGAAATGGCTATAGTTTAATGTTGAATTAGTTATTATTAGTTCTAGAGATAATGATAATCCCTCTACAACAATATTTGTTCCTGGTCCCCAGAGTATTGTTATATCAATATTTCACTGTGTGTAAATTTGATTTTTCTTTCTCCCCCATTCTTGCACAATTTATTGTTACCCGTTCCTTTGCAGTGCAAATATTTTATTTTATCAGATCTTTTTTTGTTTTGTATAAATTAGCTGAGAAACATGACAATTTCTTTACTATAGCGCACTCTTTCGAGTGTTTCAACGTGATATTTTTTTTCGTGTATGGGTTTGTGTGAAAATGGAGGCATAATGATGTGCCAGTTGACAACCATTAGACACCTAAATTAATTTACATACAATGGTATCGCAACCTGTGAATGACTTGTAGATAAATCTAAGTTATAGAGAAATATTCAATAAAAGTTCATAGAAGCCGGAGTAAATGTTCAAAATGAGCATACTACATATGAGGGGGGGAAACTAATCAATAAGTTCAAAATGCATGAAAATTTCTTAGAATTTGAAGCATTTACTGGACTGTATTACACACTCATAAGTCCCAGTTGACATTAATAAATTTGTCACAATGTGTTTAATGGCAGAATATTTTGCTGCCAAATAAATGACGCAAATATAGGTATCCCTCGCTCTTTACGTGGTTTCGTCATAATACAGTTTTTAAAAGTTGATTTTAGGAATTCCAACCTGTAAAATTTGGCTGGGAGTTTGACTTTAATCCTGGAAATGGGCTCGCAAATGGAAAATATATATAGCATAGTTAAATCCTTTGATGACGAAATACTTTGGATTTGACTATGTAACTGAGATAAATATGAGAGAAATTCTTGGGTACAACTCACCAGATCTCACTGATGAACGTTTGGTAATACATTGACAATGCCATGAGAATTTTAATTTAAAAAAAAAAAAGCGTCTCCAGTGAAATTAAATTTTCTGGCTTTGCCATTGAATTTTTTTAATGAAAAATACTGCTTGTCAGCCGAATCTAGACTGTCTCATTGAAAACAGTTATCAGCCTATAACACGAGGCTCTTCAGGAAAGAAAACATCCAAACTCACATAAAATCAATCAGTAGTGAATACAGTAAAAAAGTATTGAATTGATTCAGTTCATATTTTGCCTGAATTCGCTGGATTTATTCAAATAAGTTTCGATAATTAATTCATTAAAAAAGTTCCTGGGGTGTTGGGTTCAACTTTTAAACTTCTTCTGAAGAAAACCAACCCCCATATCTCTATCTTTTCCATAAATTCAATTCACTTCATGCTATTTCGTCTTACGCGACTTTTTTGTGGAACCAATAAATTGCATGAAGCGAGGGACGCATGTTAATTACCATTGGCTACCTTATTATTTCGAGGGCGCTTTAGTTAAAAAGTATTAGAGCAGTGATGTCACGCACCAGATCCGAGAACCACGCTCACTGAACCAAGGCAGCACTTATTATATAGCCCTGTTTTCTTTAGGAATTTTTAATTTTTGCAAAGCATAATTTGAGGATTTTCAGGGACTTTTCTGTACAGCTACAAAAAATTGGAAGAATTTGGTTTTTAACCAAAAGATTTTGAGGCTTAGAAGCACTTGCACATTATTTATCTTGTAAGTGAAACTTTCTGGTTTTTTCCCTTTCATTCGACTTAGGATAGAATGCAAGATGATAGCGTTTTTATACGAGAAGTGGTCTGTCTAGATATTTTTATAGGGTCCAAGTTTTTGTAAAAATGTTCCTTAATTTTTTTATGAAAAGTAATTTTGTGGCAAATGAAACAATGTAGTTGATTTTGTATAAAAGAAGAGAAAGGTCAAATTTATGGTTTTATTCATTTTTTGTGAAGTGTCCAAAAAATTGACCTATTTTTCAGCTGGACACACCTCCTGATTAATAGAGCCTTCATTACTTTGTATGGAAAAATTTGATTCAGGATAGTTGATTTTCATGGTGCAAATAACATTCAGGTATAAGGTGAGCTTGTCGGTTGCGATACTACTGTAATTTATGCTAAGCCAGACCATAGACATAAACTTGTCTGGTACATGTGTGCCCAAGCCTCCCCCATCAACATTTTCCACCATGTACATAGTAACCTATGTAATATTAGGTTTGATTGTCCTTCCCCAATATTTCCAATAACTTTACCCCCCATGAGCCTCACAAACTAATTATATGAGTATGTACTTCTATATTCTGTTGATGATCTACTGTACCTATATTTCACATACTTATTTTAATTCCTTCTTTGCCAGTGGTTGGAAAAAAAAAACCCTAACCAACGCATCAAGAATCCTGATTTCGATTTGTAAAATTTTATAATTGGGAGGTATATATATTATGAATGTATGCATTTTTTTTTTATTGTTTAGGTGATGGACTATCATTTTATTATTTTTAGTATTCTGATCATTGATTGAGATGAAAACATGTCTACGACATACATTAAATGCAAAAGGAAATTATTTACAAATTTTAGTCATTTTTTTCTTCTTTGCTTTAATTTTTCTGATGGAAATTCAATTTCATGACATATTTGTTGTAATAGTTGTTTATCCTATTTTAACTTCTTTTTTTAGAATAAATATCAAGAGTCATGCTTTTGAAGCTTTTGTTACGAGTGGAAAATTTATTGCATATTTAATTTAATTGAGTTGTTTGTCTATTAAAATCCCCAAAGCAGAATGTTATGCGTTAAAAATTCCCATATAGCAGTCGAGAAAAAGTGTTATTTTCCCTTATTTTCTTAGAATTCTTTCGAGGATTGTTCTGTGACATTCACAGTTTTCAGTACATTCTGCTTTAGGGGTTGAGGTCAAAATACAGCAAAAAATCTCAAAAGGTAGGTCCATGGACGGGGTAAAATCTGATATACACATGCTACTTAGCTGTATGGAAGCATGTTACTTTTGAGAAAATGCAACCAATAAGCTTATTGCCCATAGGCTTAACCCTTTCACTCCCATTAGGACATATACAAGGCGATTCTTCCATAATTCCCTTTGATTACCCTTCTGCTTTAGCTGGTGTTGGCTCTGAGAACCAAGGCGCTACTCATCGAGAGCCGAAAATATGTGAACTGAACTTTTCGTTTACTTGGATCTCTTGCTACAAGTTCTAAATTCTCCTGTAAATCGAAACCACATTTGAGAATGTGTTTTCAATTGAACAGTAACAAAATCCACGGGATATAGTCAGACCTCGTTAGTTCATCGACTGGGCCACTTTTTGGAAACCCCAATTGTCCTCTATGAGGTTCTAATGCTAATAATCTCCTGATAATACGTCACCCCACTCCGCTTAAGGGGGTTGGTGCACGCAAATTTTCCGAAAACCACATTTTCCAATTTTTAATTAGTATGAAAATTTCTGCGTCTAACTGTGTTAAAGTTTTTGTCCTAGCTGTATTAAAAATATTTTTATATAAACTGCTGGCAGGCATTACACATGCTAATGTTTTTCACTAAAATGCGTTTTTCTCAAAACTAACTTTTTTTCGAACACTGTTCATTCAAATGTATTGAAACTTTGTGTGCCTCTCAACACTATAGTGTTACACACTTTAACACGAGGATTTTTTATTAAAATTATTGTAAAAATTTTTATGGCACAAAATATGGGCAAATTTTGATGATTTTTGAAAAAGTTACATGTTGTTCGAGTTAAATTTCGATAAAAACATAACCAACAATTAAAATCCTAAAAGCTCGTGTTAAAGTATGTAACAGAATAATGTTGAGAGAGACACAAAGTTTCACGTCATTTGAATGAGCGGTGGTCGAAAAAATGTTCCGTATCTAACAAAAAACATAGTTTTGAGAAAAACGCGTTTTAGTGAAAAACATTAGCATGTGTAATGCCTGCCAGCAATTTGTATAAAAATACTTTTATACAGGTAGAGCAAAAACTTTAATGCGGTTAGACGCAGAAAATTTCATAGTATTGAAAAATGGGAAAATATAGTATTTTGTAAAATTTGCGTGCACCAACCGCCTTAAGGAGTCACTTTTGTGACTATATATTTGCACTCTATCAATACACATCAAGTTCAACGTTCACTCTTATCACGTCAAAGATCTACCTACCTATCATTTCAAGCAGAAGCCACTGAAGCCTCCATTACCCCCACCCATCTGTCACAGCAGGCTTGTTGACGGATTCTTTTAACATTAGGCGAATTTTTGGGAATGATTCAGCGGAAATTTTTTTCTTTCTTGGTGAGTAAGCGATTCTTGGTCACTTTCTGAAAAAGTGTCAATGGCAGAAATTGGCCGTATTTTGTTGTTTTACGGAGAAAAAAAAACCCTTTTGTTTAAGCCACTCCATATTTTTGTCGGCACTTTGACGCTTTAAGATAAAATCTTAAATGGATGATTGTCAAGCACCTGTAACCCAGTGTGTCAGAATGTTCTTCGAATTGAAAAAAAAAAAAGAAGCTCGATCACTTTTAAAGACAAAGCAGCGTTGTAATGGAGGAATATGAAAAATAGACTTATAAAGAAAATTTTTTTGTATCGTGATTTTGGAAAGCACAACAGACAGACAGGACCGTCTAAGAGCATCATGGGCCCCCGGGCCAAGGGATTTTTCTGAGGCAACTAACTGGCAAATTGTCGAAAATTTCAATCGGTTCTCATTTCTGTGAGGGCCCCCGGGCCGTGCCCGGTTGAGCCCATGCGTTAAGACTGCACTGCAGATAAAGACTTCCATCTTATTCAGAGAAAAGGATCCTCCTTCAACTATCAATTCCATTCAAACAAACGCGTCAGTATTTTTTTTCAATAAAAAATAAGCAATTATTTTCTTTGAACTCATAAAGAATATTTTATTTTCATTTAATGATTTCCAAAAGAATTTAACTGCATACAACACGACGATAGTTTGGTTTCCATAAACATGCAGAATTTGAGAATTTTTAAATATTGAAGAGGTAATATTTTGTGTTACTCAAATGCCTATAATTATGTAGCAAATAAACATTAATTGATAAACAAAAACTAAATTAGTTTGAATAACTAAAATTTGTTTTTTTCTGGATGAATGCATCAACAGGGAGATAGGAATCAGCGCGGCCGCTCCGCTTACGAGGTCATAGTTTTGGTCTCCCAAGAGTGACTCATTAACGAGGTTTGACTGTATATTAGTTTTGAGACATTAACATTTAGATAACTGATGCCTTAAGAAATTCTCTTGGGGGGGGGGGGG
Organism: Pholcus phalangioides; assembly: GCF_987345545.1. Lineage (NCBI taxonomy): Eukaryota > Metazoa > Arthropoda > Arachnida > Araneae > Pholcidae > Pholcus > Pholcus phalangioides. The sequence continues at coordinate 7,807,909 of NW_028301609.1, forward strand.
GACGCACCTTCATTACGAGCTGGCTTCAGCAGGATCACGGTATAGGCTACTTCCCTGCGAAGGGCATCAGAAGTGTTTTATACCTGTGGGTGATCAGCTTCAACTCGATACACAAAAATCTCATTTTTAAATAAATGTTAGGGTGATTTTGATCTCTTCTAGAGAGAGAATCACTGTGATGACTATGCCATCGAATGCCCCGTCATGGCGTTTTAGTGAAATTTTAAGGAGACCTAAATAGCGCTAAAGTTGCCAAAACGAGAAAACACATTTGCTAATGCTCAATTCCGATGCGTAGTCGCTTTACCTAGTGGCTATGAGGCTTTTTTGGATCACGTGATATTTCCTTCTTTTTTTGAGGGACATGCAAATCGTATCCAAGGCAACCAACATGGACTTCCTCGGCAGTTCATGAAAAAACAAATATAAATTGAAGAAATGTAGAAATGAAATACATTTTGTTTTATTGATGAGTGCTAATTATTTCTTTTTTTTTGAAGCTCAATTGAGCTTAGCACAGATAAGTATCTGCCCGTCCAATTATCTCAATTGCTGCGGAATTATTTTAATGTAATTTATGAGCCATTTATTAATTTAAAAAAAACTTAACCCATATGAATTGATGCAGCTGAATATTAAAAGGCAATAAGGGGACATAAATTTCAATTTTCATACTCAAGAAGATGTGAATAAAAAGTTGAAATCAATGTTAATGCATATGGATATCCAACTCAAAAGTAGATCCGGCTGATTATTTTATATTAATTTTCTGGGCTTTGCTAAAATATACGAATGCACAGTTATAACAGAAAAAAAAAGAGCTGTACCATACAAAAGTCATACTATGCACGCATGATTGTCAGTAAAGCTCATCATTGGATGCAGGGGCGTAGCCAGAAATTTCGTTCGGGGGGGGGACCAAAGTGACAGAACAATGGATTTGGCCATCTTTTTCCCTTTTTTCGGTCATTTTCTCACATTTCGGGGGGGGGGACCAAACCCCCAAGTCCCCCCCCCCCCGGCTACGCCCTTGATTGGATGAATGTCCAAAATCCACGTTACGAGATCGAACCGAAAATGAGTCTAATATGGGGTATGGTCCCCTCTCACAGTCAAGATAGGTCGCACAGCGCGACGGCGTACTGGACATGAGGCAGTTTAGGGAGTCCCTGTGGCAATCGGTCCCACTCCTGCAGCAACAGTTTTCAGTTCCGGGATGGTGAGATGCAATTGGGCGTCCCAGACATGTTCTATAGGGTTTAGGTCAGGAGATCTGCTGGCTAGCCAATCCACACGCCGAATATTCTGACTTTCCAGATAATCGTTGATCAGGTGAGCCCGATGTGGACTGAACAGAAACTGGGCCAACTACGCCCCTGAAAAGTCGAACATAGCGCTCTAAGATTTCCTCTCTATACCTCCTAGCAGTCTCACGGACCCTCTGCCAAACACATGGAGGGGTGTGCGGCCGTCCAACATGATGCCTGCTCAGACCATGACACCACCACCATAGTGGTCCATTTCCCTGATATGGGAAGGATGGCATCGGGTACCAGGCTCTCTTCAGATAAGTGTACGTCGAGAATCAGTGTCGAGGCTGAATCTCGACTTATCTGTGAAGAGCACGGTGCACCACTACCAAAGTCTGGTCCATGGCTGATGTTGTCTGCACCATGCTAAACGCGCTCTCTTGTGTGCTGCAGTTAGCGGGACGCAGACAGCGGGTCTTCTGGCGTAAAGCCCTCTCTCACGAAGCCTTCGGGCAACAGTAAACAGTGAAACTCGAATTCCAGAGGCAGCATGCAGCTCACGTGAGAGCTGTGATGCTGTAGCAGTCCTGTGGCACTTTCAGCGCTGTGACTCCGTCGTGGATCTCCGACGAGCTTGTCCAGGTCTTTTCGATATGGATCCAGTTTCCTGAAACTATTACCACAAATTGCAGATGATACTGGGCGTAACATCGAGCTCTGTAGCCACCTGCAATTGTGATTGCCCTGCCTCCTATCTACCGATGATTCTCCATCTCATTCCGTCATCCATACGTTTGTGCCTGCTCATTTTACCTGATAGCTTATAAAATTTACCATTCTTGCGAGAAACACAGCGAATGTAGTCGACGAGTACGGGCACACGAATCGTGGAAAACGCCTCGTGCCCTTATCATCCCCTCCGTGGGCACAGCCCGCCCACACGCACGTGTAACGCTTATGTATTCGACATTGAATATTTGCATACTTTTTCGGTGGCATTATTAGCATGTTTTTAACGCTGAAAGATCAGAGCTACCAGTCCGATATGGTTAAAACATGTGACGCGGTTTATCTCCCACTTTACAAAAGCATAAAAACAAATTTGGAAATCCGAGCCGTTCTCCTCTTCTCAACAGGAATTCATATAAAACGATTGATAATCAAATTACATTTTGGCTTTCACATCATTTATTTTAGTAAAAATAAAATCTGCGCAGGATTCAAATTGCACATTTTGCAACATGGGGGTAATTGAGACCTGGTCTCATATTTTGCTAAAGTGCCCTGCTTATAACTCGTATAGAGTGCACTTTCTGGGACACGTCTCAACCGATGATATAGCAACCTACCTTAATAATCCCACAACTAATTATAATAGCATCTTCCGTTTTTTCCGCCCCATTTGTAATTTTCGTTCTTCGACTGATTTTTTTCCCCACGCACAATCTTTCAGACGTATTTGCTTGAGTCTTTTATTTATTTTGCACATGTAAATAGTTTTTATACTTTGTAATTCTTATTTTTTTTGTGTTTTACTCTTACTTATCTTGTCTTTACTAATTTATACTTCGTAATCCTATGTTTTTAATAATATCGCAGCTCTATTTTAATTGCCATCATATTTGTGTTGTCATGGGTCCATGCACACAAACAAATATTTGATTGATTATTTGTACCTCTGGTTCAGTACTTTTTGTGAAAATAGACCCAAATGTGCAAATTCTCTTAATTTTGCACACGAGTGTACTAACAGTGTGCTTGCGTGTCCAGCATAGTGAATTTCTTGCGTTCAGTAGGTGCTGCTATCTATCATCCTCCAGATGACTAATATGTGAATTTGCAATTTATTGTATGTGTTGTAAGTTTGCTGATCGTCATGACAAGCGTGGCTTGAGACAAATCTCTGCTCGTTCAGAAGTAGTTTTTTAGCGCCCGCCCCATCTCAATTTTTGCCCTGTTCAAGCAATTCCTAAAAAAAATCATAGGACTAATTTTTTTTCGCCTTTTCATCTCAGGTTTAGCGTCCCTCCAATTGATGCGCAGAAACTTTTTCCCTTATTATTTTTAATCGGTAATTTTTTTAGCCCCTTTATCTCACATTTAGCTTTTTTCCTACAGTGGGAGGAAAGAATTTTCTATTATTCTTTTTCGCTGAATTTTTTTCCCTTTGATCTCTAATTTGGCGCCGCTCCCAGAAGAGCCGTCTCTGCGTCGTGGCAGCAGAACTTTTTTCAAAGGAATAGCCAACTCGAAAATGAAAAACTTCAGAAAATCGTATTTAACTGACTATACCACTGTGTCGCGAGGCCGTGTTCACGAACATAACAGTATATGAACTTAATAGAAATTGCAAACCACCAGAATTAAATAATAATTAGGGCTCGGATTTTTATGCCCCTAAAGATGAAACGGCGTTGCTGATCGGTAAATTCAGGTTTTTTTAACCTATCAGCAACGTCGTTTCATCTTTTAGGGCATAAAAATCCGAGCCCTAATAATAATATTCTTAGACGTGCAACATTTTTCTAACACCTATTTTATTAACGGTTTACTTCTTAAAGATTCCTAAGTCCCAAACTCGGATTTTCGCAATGTGAAATTCACAAACACATAGAGGCTTATTTACTTACTAACCGAAACGACGACGCAGTCCATATTCCGAATCCCCTCCATAGAGGCTAGATGACAAAACGGAATATTTATGATCAAGTATCACATATTGGTCAACCTTATGTATAATATCAACCTTACACATATTGGTTATTTTTCCCCCTCCAATTATCGCGGAAATTTTTTTTCAATTTGAACGGGCAATCCCATCCTATACGATTTTTCAAAAAGGTGCATGTGCAATCTTGTGGGAACGAAGTGAATTTACTCAGTAAATACTATCTCTGGATATGGGTGAGTTAGCCGCAAAAGTAACTTCCGTAACTCCCCAATAAATAACCCACTGGAGAAAAAAACTCTTAGAAATGAGAAAATTCTGTATGATAGCCGCTCATTCAGGGACACAACTAGATATTTCGTTACCCTTTTCGCGATAGCCCAGTGTGTTATATATTTTATACAGTACAATACTTTCTTTGTACTTACTTATCAAGGTCACGACATAGCGCGATCATAACAGATAGTGAGGAGGAAAAAAAAAAGGTTGGTATAGACATTTTTCCATCCGTTTTTTCTCTCAGAACTCGGGAAAAAGTCGTCCCACAAGACGCGAACAGAATTTTCACACATATATGCATCCTTTCCCAAAATTCCAGATATTTGACAGCTATGGGATGTTAGCGGCATCTATAGTGATAGGGAAATAGAGAAGTTATTGGTTTTTTTCATTGGCTTATACAAGAGTGATTTTGGGGTTCTAATCCCCCTTCTCTTGGGACGAAATTATAGAGTTATTTTGCTGGGAAAAACGTAAAAAATCCCTTAAGGGAAAAGAATTGTGAACCCCTGTGCTTGAGAAAATCCTACGTACGCGTATGATTGGCTCATTCAATGTTTGAGACTCATAAAACCTCCTACCAGTGGCGTAGCCGAAAGGGGGGGGGGGAACGATTGCTGTCCTAATCAAAGTTTTACCAAAATTGGCGCCTATTCTTTTAAACGAAATTTTATCTCCACAGCAAAGAAAAATTATGTCTCCAATTTTTCTCTGACCAAGAATCTCTCCAACGCAACCTTAACATTATTTCCGAATGGTGCTCAACCTCCGAATGGGATTGCCCTCAACTCCTCAAAAACAGTTTTTATGAAAGTTACCCGTAAAACAATTCCCCATTATCTGGGCATTATAATATCTTCCGATCTCCGCTGGAATCTTCACGTTGACTCCTATATTTTTAATAAATGTCTAAAAAAATTCTTTTTCCTTCGTCGTAACCTGACATACTCCACCCGTCATATCTTCCCTGCTTTCTCTTTTATGCCTGTGAAGTCTGGGAACCCCATAACAATCAACATAGACAAATTAGAATCTATCCAAAGTCCACTCGCCTCATTTTTAACTGTTGGTCTTCGTCTGTCTCCATATCGGAGCTCATGCGCCAAATCAATATCCAACCGCTTTCCTCTCTGACTTATTTCTCGTTTAACTTTTCTTTCCAAAATCCTCCATGGATTTTTAATATCGACACTTCCAACATTCTAATTAAATCCTCACATTTCTCTGTTAGACTCAACCATTCCCAAAAGTTACAGCCCATCTTTTACTTCTTCCCAAGAACTATTATCGACTGGAACAACCTACTACCAAATATTATAGATTGTACCGAATAGATTTCCGAATTTTCTTGTATCATCAATCGTCATACATAACTTCCGCATCCTCTTGTATAGGCCTCGGCCAAATATTTGAATAAATAAATAAAATTTTGTCTACCTCCATATTTACTATAATCGCGCGAGAGGATGAATACCTAAGTGTGAGAAAAACTTCATTTACATGCTTCCATCATTGCAGTTTCACTGGGTTAGTGTTATTCATTTGAGAGAAGACAGAAAGGTGTAGGGATTTCCTTACTATTTTTCAAAATTGTTATTAAACTTTTTATCTCAAAACATGATCAAGGCAGCCCCCCCCCCCTTCCGAAGGACAATATTTTGAATGCATCTATGTGAAGCTTTCTTTGTTCTGTTGATCGTGCAGGATAGAGCTCCTAGAAACGCCTTTCTTTGGCACCTTAGTTCTGACGACCGAACGCTCGTTCTGTTGTGAGGGTCTTATAGAGCAGCGGTTCTCAACCTTTATTGACTTTCGGAGCTCATTCTACCTTATAATTTCTATGGCGGAGCCTCTGGGAAGTGCACATAGATCTCCGCGGAACACTGGTTAAAAACCACTGCAGGAAAGCTTTAAGAACTGAAAAAATTAGGTACGATATTGAATCCTATTGTGAAAAGACCACTGACCCGAAGAAGTAATGGCTAGAGATTTCGATTTCCTAAACTGTATGGTGATTAGAACACAGCCCACTGATAGATCGATATATTTAATGTTTTTTCAGAAACTGACTCTACGAATCGCATTTTTTTCATGTTGTGTTTCATCTCAATCAACTGTCTCATACGGTAGAGCAGTGAGTCGGAGAAATTATCCCTGGAATAAGTTATGACCGATGCATGCCTTTTTTTTGTGACACCTGCATCGTTCTTCCCATTAATTAGTTAAAAACTTTCAAAAACCTATATATATATATATAAAATTAGTTTTCTGTCTGTACGTGTGTTCTCTATACAAATCTACAATTTTCGATCGATCGTCGTCAAATTTTGCATATATACCAAACAGGACCGGGATTCAACCGTAGGCTACTTTAAAAGTTCGTCAGAGCTGGGCAAATGCCCAAAGGGGCGAAAAAACTGTCGGGCAACAATGGTTTCTGAGCCTCAAGAATCACTTTCAGAATTTTTACTTTGGTTACCGCGGTTTTCTAGCAATGTATTCTGTCAGTTCTGCTGTTTCAGGTCAAATGCAAAGACCCCCCCCCCCCCACTAGAAATATTTTGTCCGACAGGAATTTAATCAAACAAGCCTTGTCTATTCATCACTCACTATAGTTCGTTCTTTTTTTTGCTTTGTTCTGGAATCACTAAAATAACGAACGAATGAGGCAAATAAAAAAAAAAAACCACGAAATTCCTAACCCGTTTCGACACACTATAGGTGCCGTGCCATCTTCAGAGAATATATATGACTACACCATCACACTAACCAGGGATCCCAATTGGGTTGGTTACCAAATCTTAATTCCCGGTTGCTCAGCGCAAAAATACGTCTGTTCGAGTCAAAGATTTTGACCTCGACGATTGACTCGCACAGAAGCATGTTTTTCCCGCTGAGCAACCGGGAGTTAAGATTTTGTAACCAACCCAAGTGGGATCCCCGTCAGCGTGATAGTGGTCTGATTTTTCCTCTGAAGATAGGTACCTATTGGGTATCGAAATGCGTTAGGAATTTCGTCTGTTTTTTTCCCTTTTAGTTGCATCGATTGTTGGTTCTGTTTGTGATTATAACAGGCAAAGAATTATTTAATTTTTATGTCCTCAAATACACCCCGTGCAGGGGCGGCTCTGTAAGGCTATGCGGCTTGCAAAGGGCGCCACGATAGCAGGAACGAAAAATCAGAGTTGTAAAGGGAAAAATAATTGCAGAAAAATTTAGAAAAATATTTTTTCTGTAAAATTCAAATTACAATGTGCAGCAAATTTGCATTGGATGGAATGATTCGTAGAGGGAAAACTATAGTTTTGTAGTTTTTGATGCATTCCATCTAGCTGGGGACAGCTGCGAGTTTTTGCGGTTGTTTCACTGGTGCGTGTTGTTTTACTGGTGCATTAAGCGCACACACATATATATATACGACATAATACGGCATACACCAATTCATTGAAATTCCTGCACGGTAGTTCCAAAACTTCTTCGGTTCGCAGCACCCTTTGCGTGAGCGCCTGCAATCTTGTAGCATGTGGTATCTGCTTACGATAGCACTGTAACACTATAAAAGCAATTATGAAAATGTTTCTAAACTTTTATTTCTTATACAGTAGCTAATTGTTATTTTTCTTTTCTATATATATTTTTATAATATCTAATCTTATTTTTTTCAGTCACATTGTTGTGGCCCTAGAGTTTGTATTTTTATAAGCATACAGTATGTACTAAAATAATAACAAACATTTTAAAGTTGATTGCATTGTGAAAGACTCGCAAAGCCACTCACAATCAAAAGGTTTCACAGTACTATACTATGCTACATTTGATTCAACAACACTTTTACTGGAACGTTTCATTTCAACAGTAGACGTAATATTTCTACAGTTAAATGCAAATATATATCGTACAAAATCCGTAAAGATCCTCCTTTTAAAGCTTTTTGCATAATATCTTTGTCTAATTAAAAGTCACTGCTGCTCTCAGCTACAGCATTTTAACGCATATGCTTAAAAAGAATCTGAATTCGAAGCATAATAATTGTCGGCTTCACAACAATCACTGCTTTCAAACCTATCGATGGTCATATTGCGCTTAAACATCAACTCTTTACACTCCGTGATGTCACTCTCTGATGAAAGAATTCCTCTAAGAAAGTCATCGATGTCGAAATCAACCAAATTATTAGCAATAGCAGCAAAAAAATTCATGCTCTGAACAAAATCAGAAAGGAATTTTTTTTTATCAGCTTCTAACGCACAGTTTATTATCATCTTTATCGTATCAGTATCACCACGATTGAGTAAGTCATGGAAAATGCTTCGATGAAATTTTTGTTTTGGTTTCATCACATCTTTCAAGAAGCGTGTTTTCAAGTTCAAAGGGCTAGCGTACCACACTTCCCCGAATAACTTCTCAGTCAATCTACCTTTTCTAATCTTCGAGACAATTTTTATCATTATTTCAACGTAAATAAATTCGTCCAGGAATGGGAACATTGCGGAAATTGTTCGCAAGAAGTATTTTTGCCATGGCCAATCGTAAAGCATCCGCTCCAGGATCTCCTTTCCATATTTTTGGAATACTTGTCTCCATTGCTCGCAGTCATTCATCTGACGTAGCAGAAAAAATAATATATCAAGAAATCCGTTATCTACATTGTCATACCAGCCGTCTTTTCGAATCAAATCAGTGATCCATTTGATTATATTCTTATGCTTTTCCTCTTCTGTCAGTTTTCGCCAGAAGTATTTTGCTGCAAGCTTATTATGCGTCAAAACTGACAGATCAAACATGTTCTCTGAGACGCTGCGATCATATTTATATACATAAGCGTAATCTGCCTTTTTGATAATACTAATCAAACTCGACAACTCGTCTTTGCAAAAGCAAGTCCAATAAATCACGAGGTGATAACCATACTGGTGTGTTCCGCACAACTGCATATTGCGAATACTGTTAGCGTCTTTCACATGCTCTGGCAATCTAGTCCACATATCCTTAACAAGGTCTTCCAAACATGCATTCGAAATTGCCATAAACATATCCTGATCTTCGCTGTTTCCATCAAAAATAGATCTGATCGTTTCTGGGACATTGATCGTTCCTTCGCTCGTCCAATGAATGTGACCCAATGAACGTAAACCCAATTTGTTGAAATTGTCAGGATTCAACCAATTCAACAAGTGCTCGCCGATAGGCCTCACATATAGCACAATCTCTTGCTCCAGCTGTTTTGGCAATCCCAGAACAGACAACTTATTCAACACTTTTTTTTCCATACTCGGAAAACTACGGATATGAGAATCAGGACGGAGCGCGCCCTCAAAGTTGATAGCTTCCAGAGAGCACTGAAGCTCCCACAATTTGGTAATAATTCTGAAATTTGCGGCGTCTTTCAATGACGGCACAGAAAAGCAACTGATAAAATCTTCACACTCCTCCATTTCTTAAAGCAAAATTTGTCTGGGCTTTACTTGAACAAAATTTCAATTCAGAACCATCGAGACTCAACTGGAAAGAAAACAAAAATTAGCCTGAAATAGGAGAATCATTTTAAAGAACATTGTACACATTAAACATTTTTTTAAAGAAAAAATTTGCCGGGGTACCATTCATGATTTGGTGAAATTTTGATTTCTATTGCTAAAAGTCATCATTTGGCGATCAGGTAATTTTCACTACTTCAGAAACCTACGTCGTCCTATACACGCTAGCGAATATTTGAAAAAAATTATCACTAAAAAAAAAATATATATATATACTGGATTAATTTAGGAAACGACTCCAGAACTAATGCTGATTTTGACTGATTGAAAATTCAATACAGAGTATTTATAAAAAAAAATCCAAGTCCAAATCGGGGAGTAATATAATTAATTAATAAAAAATCAAGGTTAATTAAAAAAAGCATATTTTTTTGGTTAGCAAAAGCATTTGCATCAAAAACGATAAAATTTATAAAAATCTTTCAAATTTATAATAATTAATTAAAATAAAAAAATAAAATGTTTATTAATGTATATAACATTATTTCCATATTAATTAACCTACAAATATTTCTTAAATTTTAATAAAAACCAACTTTTGCAATTTAACTATTTGAAGTTGAATTCAAGGAATTATTTTGTTTGATAATTTGTTACTATTAACCATATAAAGATGTTTTTCCAGTTACTTTCAATATGCTTAATTAGGAAGTTATTCCACAAAAACTGTGATAAAAACTAGGTAAATACTGTGTGTTTAATGAAGCATATTTAATGCAGATTAATTAGTTATGATTTACGATATGCAGGATGATTATAACTAAAGTTCTGATTTCAAAACACTAAAATAAGAACCAGTAGTCAGAATAACTTGAAAATTCGAAAAAATATTCCTGAATCAATGGAATTTTGTTCGTCGTCACATTTTGATAACACGATTTGCAGAGGCCGGCGGAAAACTTGAGTTATCGTTAGTTCGACTTATTGAAAATTCCAACTTGAGGGTGCGGATTTTTGATTATTTATAAAAATAAAATAGACGTACATAGTGTATTATGGAAACGGACGCATACCCGATACTCGTATAAATGAAGCAAATTATATAAATCGTGTTCAAGATTATTTCCCGTCAAAAAATGCGGTGATTTTTGACTGCTTCTCTCTTCCTTCTTCCATGAGGAAGTCACATTGACTTTTCAGTAGCAGACAAATAAATCACCGTCATCATTGTCTATGCTCTCTATGAAACGTTGCACCGTACTAATGGCCAAAGTCGCTTCTTTCTTCGAAGGGGGGAAGAATAAGAATCATCTTCGTTCCCTGAATCATCACTTTTCTCTTGCAGCGAATTGACAATGCACCCATCAGACATATCATCACAAATAAGTATCTCATCAACATTAAGGAACGTATCTACATTTCCCTCCACGTCCAATTGTGGAATCATCTAATTCACACAAATGATCCATACTTGGTACAATTAGATCACCAAAGAATTCGCACATTTTAAAACAATTAACAGCTGTTTGTGGTGTTACATCCTTATTTCAGGCGCTAGAAAGTAGCAGTATGGCTTTCAGACATCGATTCGGCTCGTGCCATTATTGTCTATGTCATAAATTGCCGCTCTCACCAGTCGCTTTCTGTACGAATGTTTCAGACACTAAAAAATGCCTTGATCCAGAGGTTGCAATTTCGCAGTGTGAGAAATGCGCTTCCATAATGGAGGAGAAATATGAGGGATTTCATAATGGAGGAGGTATATGGGAGATTCCATATAATGGAGGAGAGAAGTGTTATTCCATAATGAAGGAAGGAAAAGTGTAATTCTATAGTGGAGAGAAAAATTCGATTCCATAATGGAAGAAAGTGAAATTCCATGATGGTGGAGAGATAAGTGTGACTCCATAATGGAGGAGAGATAAGTGTGACTCCACAATGGAGGAGAGATAAGTGTGATTCCATAATCAAGGGGAGATGTGTGAATCCATAGTGGAATCCACCCATCATTTAAAAAAATACTCTTATTTCTATTCTTTTATTTATTCAAATACTTATTTAAAAAATCTGAGTGGGAATCTCGTGCGATAGATGTGAAACTTCTAGGTTGTTGAAGTCTCATTTGACATGTGACTAGATTCACCTCGCTTCACATCTATCTTTTACTGGTCGCAAGATATCGAAGCGTGGGACCACACACACTCCTTCCCACTCCATCCTAACCCACTTTTCATTTCTTCCAAACTGTGTGCATCGCCCATATCCTACCATTTCTAAAGGGGACGTTCTACGATTCCAACGGCATCGTAGGGGTCGGGTTAGAAAAAGAATAAACTGTCTTTGTCCAACACAAACCCCAAAATGGTTCGACGCAACCGTTTTTAATTAGGGAAAGCTTAACGTTACTTCCGTTCTACTTTTTCTGACGTGGACCTGAAAACTCGCATCGTCCGTAAAGACGTTTCATCTCAAAAATTCTTATATTTATTTTTTATCGAGAAAACATGATTCGCCTAGATTTGCAATAACTGATGAATTTATCTTTAGAGGCCATATAATAAGGGCTGTCTAACGACTCGCCGCAGTCTGTACTCGTGAGACGTCATCGCCCTGACAGAACTGCCTGATTAGTTGCCATTAGCTACCCTAGTATTGTATGCCCATACTGAGTTGGTCCCTGACCTTGACGCGCGAAGGGAGGGTTCATTTTCCAGGGGGGGGGGGAACTCACTAAAACAGCGCAAAAGACGCCAGCGGAAAATACCAACCTGCTCCTTTTCCCTGCAACCTTTATAAATGGAATCGCCCGTCGTGACGTAGCCAGAGGCCAACTCAGCGTGGGTATACAATATTTCAAGGGCGCTTTAGTAAAAAGTATGAGGCTTACCGCATAGACGTCATAATCACCAGCCGCATCACTTTGAGGGACAGGCACAAGATATTCCCCATAGAAATCAATGTTAAAATTGCCGATTTTACTTCAGAAATGCAAAAATTTAATTGGGTTTTCTGCCGCATCAATAACTTTAAAAATTGAATTCTTGGTTTTCGAAACATTTTGTTTAAATAGTTCGCTTAGAGATCCCAAGCTTAGAAAATTAAATATAAAATAATTAGCTGGACCCACTTTTTAGTTCGAATATCTATGCAATAACTGATTTCAACTTTTTAGTTATATTTCCTCAAGTATGAAAATGAAAGTTAATGTCCTATTGACCTGTAATATTCAACTGCATCAATTGATATGAGTTTTATTATTAATAGTGACTCGCATAAAATTACATTAAATAATTCCACACCCTCTAATGAGGCTTTTTGGATCACGTGATACTTCCCTCTTTTTGACGGACATACAAGGCAACCAATATGGCGACTTCCTGTGCGACTCATGAAAGAAATCTAAATTAAAGAACAGAAATGAATCGGTTTTTTTCTTCTTTTTAATGGGAGCTAGATATTTCGAAATTTTTTTTTTAACTTAAGTTATCGATCCGCCTGTTTTTCCTTCAAAAATGCTTGTTTTACTGCCGTAACTGTGAAATTCGATTGCGCAGTATTTTTTTTGAGACAAGGTGACTTGAGGATGTCTCAACAACGTGATTTACCGGAATCCATGGCATGGCGTGTTATAGGCAGACTGGAATCCGGGCAAACACAACGTAGTGTCGCGAACGCTGTTGGAGTCGCCAGAAGTGTTGTTGCAAGGCTGTGGAATCGATTCCAAGAAACAGGAAATGTTAGACGTCGACCAGGGCAAGGTCGGCCACGCGCCACTACAGCAACTGATGGCCGGTATGTACGGTTAACAGCCCGTCGAAACAGAACAAAGAATGCTACGCAGCTGCAAAGACAGTTGCTCTTGGCAACAGGACGAAGGGTGTCCAGCCAAACAGTACGTAATCGGCTTCATGAGGGAGGGCTCTATGCACGTAGGCCAATGGTCTGCATTCCGTTGACCCCACGCCACCGTGCGGCCCGAAGAAGATGGGCTGCTGAACATCGAGATTGGGAGCAACATGATTGGAGCCAAGTGCTGTTTACAGACGAGTCCCGATTCAGTCTGGAGTGTGACACCCGACGTGTTCTGGTATGGAGGGCACTCGAAATAACCCCGCATTCGTTCGTGGTCATAATACAGACGAGCTGGTTGGATGGTATGGGGTGGAATCAGCATAGGCGGACGTACGGACCTGCATATCATTCGGAATGGCACTTTGACAGCCCGAAGGTATGCAGACGAGATACTGCGACCTCATGTCATCCCTTACGCTGGAGCCATTGGAGATTCCTTTGTTTTCCAGGATGATAATGCCCGACCGCATAGAGCTCGTCTGGTGGAGAACATGCTTGAAGCTGAAACAATACAGCGTATGGAATGGCCAGCGTGCTCTCCTGACCTGAATCCAATCGAGCATGTCCCAAACATAAACGACGACGTATTGCTGCGCGACCAAGGCCGCCTGTTACTGTCCGAGACTTGCAGATTGCACTTCTTGAGGAGTGGAACAGTATTCCCCAAAGTCTGATCGATAACCTCATCGCATCCATGGCAAACAGGTGTGCAGCAGTCTTAGCTGTTCGAGGAGACCACCCGCCCTATTAAAACTCATGCATCATGTCTAAACAGTACTTTTTTGTTATCGTTTACATGTAACCAAATTGTTGCCCTAAATCATCTTTTCATGTTTTTTCCATATTTTCAAAGAATTAAAGCTTAATTCCAAATTTTTTTACGTCTTTTTTCTGTATTGCGCATTGATACGCGTGTACTATCCATTGTATGCCAATACGTTGCTGTCTCGCACGGTTTTCTTCACTTTTTTGCTTGCTCCCCTAATTGTTTTGAGCAGTGTATATGGGGTGATGCGATTGAATAATATAAGACAATACGAGGACATTAATTCTTATTTTCGCTCTTGAGAAGATATAAAAAGTTGAAATCAATGTTATTGTATGAAAATCCACCTCAAAAGTGGGTCTGGCTCATTATTTTATACTTAATTTTCTGGGCTACGCATCTCTATGTAAACTCAATATTTCGAAAATCAAAAATTCAATTTTTAAAATTATTCATGTGGTGGGAAAACCCCACTAAATTTTCGGCATTTATACGCTAAAATCGGCAATTTTAATAATCTAGTGTTTGTCCATCAGAGTGATGCTGATTATGACGTCTATTCGAAAAGCCCCATTGTACAGGCAGATAGATAACTTGAACTTCCAAAAATATAAAAAAAATCGAAAATATTTAGCACTCATCACAATGAAAAAAAAAAAAAAAAAAATCAATATTTCACACATTTCTGCATTTATTTTAGATTTGTCCTTTCAATCTTTCATGAGCTGCGGAGGAAGTTGCTATGTAGGTTATCTTGGATACAGTTTATCTGTCCCTCAAAGAAGGAGGGAAATATCACTTGATCCAAAACGCCTGATATTAGAGCAGCGATGTTATGCACCTAATCCAAGACCACGCCCACTGAACCAAGGCGGCAGGAGCAACTCTAAAGGGATGATAAGTCCTTGCTACATAGCCGTTTTCTTCACGGATTTTCTTTTTTTGCAAAGCATAATTTGGGGATTTTCAGGGACTTTTTCGTACAGACATCAGAAGAATTTGGTTTACGACTGGAAGATTTTTTTGTGGCAAACGAAGGGAAGGCCAAGTTTATGGTTTCATTAAATTTTAATTTTATAAAGGGGCCAAAAAACATTGACCTCAATTTCAGCTGGACAGACACCCCCCCTCCCCGTCCGATTATAAGAACCTTCATTATAAGTTATATGGAAAAATTTGATTTAAGATAGGTGATTTTCACGATGCAAATAACCATTAGGGTATAAGTTGAGCTCGTCGGTTGCGATACTACTGTAATTTTATGATAAGTTAAAAGGCATACCCGACCCGACCCGACCAGAGTCATACGGAAAACTGATTGCTAATCGTCGCGACCGTAGTCCCAATACAATACTAAACAATCTGTACTCCAGATTATAACTTGAAACAATTTTTGAGTCCAGTCTTAGCCCAAAATAAACTTAAAAAATCGTATTACAACTAATTATAATTCCACATACCCTGTGAATATTATACAAAAATACAATTTTAAATTAAACTAAAATAGTATACTTTCTTCATTCAAATAATACAAATATTCTGTATCAATAGCGATAAATGTGCTATTTCTCGTATAAATTCTTTTTTTTGCACAAATTGAGTATTCTCATTTGTCTCGCACCTACTGGAAAGAATGTCTTTTCTGATTCCAATATGTACATTCCAAAAAATAATGATCCGATCGGGTGTCTCAAAAGAGACACGAATTATCTCTCTTATGGTACCATCCCTGATAATAGGGCATGACAAGACACGGCCAATAAACACTTGATTCAGATGAAAATCTACCCGATTTCTCTTAACGGAGACTATTCACATTTGGTTGATGTGTTCTACTGAACCTATATTTTGCATTCTAATTTTAATTCCATTTTCACCGGAGGTTGGGGAAAAAAACACCGAAACAATGTAATAATATTCTTCAGATTTTGGTTTATAAAATTTTATAATAGGGATGTGTATATTTAATAAATGTGTGAATTTTTTTAAATTGTTTAGGTGATGGACTATCATTCTATTATTTTTACTATTCTGTTCATCTATTGAGATGAAAACACTGTCTACGACATAAAATATGTACATTAAAAGCAGAAGGAAATTATTTACAAATTTGAGTTTTTTTTTTTGCTTTAATTTTTCTGATGGAAATTTAACTTCACGGCGTGTTTGTTGTATTCCTATTTGAATTCCAAGTTGTTTATCCTATTTTTTTACTTTTCTTTTAGAATAAATATCAACAGTCGTGCTTTTTTTGAGTGGAAAATTTATTGAGTTTAATTTAATCGAGTTGTTGGTCTGTCAAATTTCCCAAAAGCAAAATGTTATGCAGTGTTTTGCGATAAAAATTCCCATATAGCAGTCGAGAAGTCTTTTTCCATTATTTTCTTAAAATTCTTCTAGAGATTTAGTTTTCGATACATTCTGCTTTGGGGGTTGGGGTCAAAATACTGTATCTCTAAAGGTAAGTCCATACTATGCTTGCTCCTATTCCATGGGAGGGATAAGGCCTAATATACACATGCTACTTAGCAGCACGAAGCACGTTATTTTTGAGCAAATGCAACCAATAAGCTTATTGGCTCAATCTTTTCATTCCCATTGGAACATATACAGGGTGATTCTTCCATAATTCTACTTGCCGCATTTTACAGGGTGTCCATATAAACAATTTTTATATTTTAATAACTGCAGTCCTTCGTAATATAAATGACGTATGTGAGTTCTACACGTGATTTGGAGACTTTTTCCAATTGGAAGTATGCTTCTAGGATCAACAGTTCGCCAGTACAATGCGGCAAGGAGACTTATAGAAACAACATTTATAACAGGGGGTTCTCACTGTGCACCTCCAGGTTTTTGGAAGAGATTTTTTGTTAAACAGCTCTGAGAAGACGTGGATAAGCGTTGATTAGGAAAAGGGGTGCTGTGGGTGGAAAAAGTTTGAGAACCCGTGCTGTATGCCATGTCCGAATAGTTTACAGACTTTTTTTCTGGGTAACTTTTGTAGCATATGGTACAAGAAAAAAAAAAAAAATCCCACGGAAATGAAAAGTATTTTTCTAATATATTTCTTACGAAATTATTAAAAAACTTATTTCTAATAGTTAATTAGTTGAAATTATGCGTACCAAAAGTTTAAGGAAACTAGTGAATATACACATCATGTCTACGCAAATTTGAAACGAACACAGTAAGACAGAATAAGGGAGGGGGTGAGAAGAAAGTCTTTTTATTACACGATGACAACATAGCGAGTGACGGAGCTTCCTGTAGACGAAGTCAACAAAATTTTGAAATTTAAGTTGCAAGGTAAGAAGTATTAAAGAAATTTCAAAGGCTTCAAATCGTTGCAAAAGCATTATTTATCCAGGGCTCAGCACGGATCATGGCCTCAAAACTAGTGAAAATAGTGACCAAAATATTTAAAAAAGTGACCAAATAGTGACCAAAATGTTTAAAAAGTGACCCAATAGTGACCAAAATAATTTTAGAAAGAGACCAAATGGACAATGAATTTTGATTATTACCAAATTGAATGAATTGAAATTGAATTTAGTTTTCACTAAACTTTGTATTTCAATGGAGCTCATCGAAATTGCTTTTTTTACATAATAGTGTGAAATAAATCAAACTCGAATGCATTCTGCTAACCAGAAAAGTTTTGAATAACTTATCAAATTTATCAACAACTATGTGTGAGAGAGTAACATTACATCCTTTCTAAGTAACAGTAGTAATGCCTTTCCCCCCCCCATAGGGGCCGTTCAAGTATTACGTCATCATAGATGGGGGGGAGGGGGGTTTCCGATTTGCTGACTTTTGATGACAAGGGGGGAGGCTGAATAACGCTTACGTCATCAACCACCCTTTATGAAAATATGAGTTAGGATTCGGGGGGGGGGGGGCAGAGCTGATGACGAAATTTTGCTGACAAGGGGGGGGGGTGGTCAAAAATGGCTAAAAATTTGCTTATATAATACTTGAATGGCCCATATTGCTATCCACAACCCATCTTAAAATCAATTTAAGCAGGAAAAACTTCAAAACGGGAAAAAATTTTCACATTTAAAGAAGGAAAAAAAAAATGAAATAACACAAAATTTGATGAGAGAATTTGTCCCATCTACATTCTAGTGAATTTTTCATTATGTTATGCTATGAATGACAGTATACAAAATGTACTCAAACTTTTTTTAACTAGTATAAATTGATTTACATAATTAGGTTTGTATAATATC
This sequence comes from Pholcus phalangioides, assembly GCF_987345545.1. Taxonomy (NCBI): domain Eukaryota; kingdom Metazoa; phylum Arthropoda; class Arachnida; order Araneae; family Pholcidae; genus Pholcus; species Pholcus phalangioides. The sequence goes on from NW_028301609.1 coordinate 7,826,439, forward strand.
TTCCAACAAATTAAGAAATTTACTATAATGATTGATTTAAAAAAAAACTAAAATTACATTTTTAACAATATTATTTTAAATTATTAAATTAAAATATTACTTAAACTACTGAATTAAATAAATTATTTAAATTATTAAATTAACTAAATTATTTTAATTGTTAGGGGCCGTTCAAGTATTACGTCATCATCGATGGAGGGGGGGGGGGTTTATGACTTGCTGACTTTTGATGACAAGGGGGGAGGGGGGGTTTCGATAATGCTTACGTCATCAACTACCCTTTATGAAAATATGAGTTAGGATTCAGAGGGGCAGAGCTGATGACGAAATTTTGCTGACAAGGGGGAAAGGGAGGGGGTCAAAAATGGCTAAAAATTTGCTTACGTAATACTTGAACGGCCCCTTATACGTTGAGGGAGGGCAATCCATCCTTCCCCCCCCCCCCCCCAACGTCAATGGCAGAGCCTACTGATGTATACATGATGTATATCAATTGTCATCTGCCGCACCTCTAAGACCTTCAAGTCTATCTGCACCTATGGCTGGACTGGGAAGGGTTGCGTGGGTCTACTCTTTTACAGGCGGAGGAGGTACCAAAATAATACTGCCCTTGGGTGAGGGAGAAAACAAATCAGTTTTGAAATTGTTTGGTTTTTGAGAGAAAAATTTGTAAATATATATTTTCCTTTTTTTTTACACACAACATACACCCCTGCAAAAACAACATTTACTACTTTACCCAGAAACAATATAATTTTGCCCCCCCCCCCCCCGTAATTTTTAACAGAAAAAGACTCCGCGGTCTTCCCCGGTAAATTTCCCATGAACCTTGTAAGCACCAACGTGGCGACTTTTTTCCGCGCCAACCAATCGCCGTTTTTGCGGCGGTCAATTCAAGATGGCTGACAAAGGGAACATAAAATTACAAAAAAATATATAATTTATAACATGAATCAACCAAATACGCGGCAATATGCGAAAATCGATAGAAATATATCGGGAAATACGGAAAATTAGGATAAAATTAACACAAAAATCGAATCAACGACATACGGGGTTTATAAATGCGGTTGATAGAGTTTATGGATGCTGCTGTCAGGGCTACTTATTTTAGCGCGAAAAAAAGTCGCCACGTTAGCTCGGACTCCTCCCGTAATTTTCAAAGAACAAAAACAGTGAATTCGCCCCCACCCGGGGCACTCGATTTACCATGGCCGTAATACGATATTTTTTCTGGAGGGGAAATGTAATTTTACTGCCCCTTGACTGTGAAATTCGATAATTTTGCAAAGGAATTTATTTCCTTTTCTTAAATATACCATTCTATCAAAAATTCCATTCGAGGCATTGCCCCCCCCCCTCCCCAGTTTTGGATTTGATCACGGTATGTAGCAACCCGGGCCACAAGTACGTACGAAAATTTACTATCGCCCGGGGCCGGTATCCATTTTTAATAACGGAAAAAAGAGTAAACTCGGCACCCTTCCTCGTTCAACACCCGTGGAACCAGACCCCGCCCTCTCCTATTGCGGTCGTAACAGCGACTCGACACAAAAACGTTGTAATAACTTCCGAGGTCTGAAAAGGGGATTTTTTTACACAACACCGAGAATGGAGCGCAATATGTCGATATTAAGTCAACAATCAGCATCGTGAAGATGCTCTAAATTAAGTTACGACCAGAAGCGGATAAAGGTCAGTTGATGACGGCCCGGGCTTAAAAAAAAATTAATATTACGCCCCTTAAATTAGGAAAAAGTATAAAGTAGGGGCCAAAGGCGCGGTCGGTGTGCCCACCGTTAAATCCGCCTCTATGTACGGCTCGCATGCACGTTAACTGAGTTTTCATCAGCCTGATGACCAATTTTCATCTGATTTGGTTAAACTGAACGTTGAATCCGAAGGTTTTTAACAACTGGCTGTTGCGAAGATATATTTTGGAAAGAGAAAATTCAACCGGAAAGTGAAAGGACGTGGGTTCGATTCCCAGCAGGGGCAGCTGAAATTTTCTCTCTTTCCAAAATATATCTTCGCAACAGCCAGTTGTTAAAAACCTTCGTATGGTAGCAGAGAGTGACGTCCTCCTTCCATAAACGTTGAATTGCAGGATTCTGTGATCTTATCATAAATAGTTCTCCTTTCGATCATATCTGGGGCTACGGTTTCTTGCTGAGATTTAAATCCAGTTAGAAAAATAGTACGAATTTTATTTCTAGATAGATCGCGATTTTCAGTCGGATGATATTTTATTTTATTGTAAGTAAATTCAAAATACTTGCGAGCTGCTTTAACGTTGGCCAGCTACAAGAGTATTCTCCAAAGCGTACTAATAATACGCTTAATACGTATTAATAGTACGCATCTTTAATATGCGCGCTTTGGTATTCTCCCGCTGCGCGTAAGTTAGTTTCTGCACGGGCTCTCTTTATAAACTCGCTCAATGTAAATGAGCCTTTAAATCGTCATTTCAAATATTTAAAAAAATTAATGAAAGTAACGATAGAACAAACAACAAATGTAACTTGCTCGATGCTCCAAGAAAGGAATTCGGCCCTTAGGACTAAAACTTTTTAAAACAAATAAAATAAAGGATCAATTTTAAAATAAGATGAAAATGAAAGAACGAGTGGGGAAATAAGAAAGAATGGTAGTAGAGGAGGGGAAAAAATTCTTTGTTGTAAATACGCCTTTTACGCTATTTTTTTCCGACCGGCTTTTCCATAAAATGACGACTCTTAAACTATAAGGAGCTTTCTTTCCAAGCGCCTTGAAATCAAGTTATGCTGACGTCACACGGTATGCTCCCGGGAAGATAAAGACGCCTTCATATATATATAGGGGTTCCTTGTACGATCGTAGTTCAATGAAGGGAGGGAGAAAATTAGCGACCTTGAACCGGTAAAGTTCCTCCTTGAAGAAAAGAAAAACACTGACAGCCGAAAAGCGCGCGAGACCGAGGTTTTTTTGCTAAAAAAAGTGGAAAAAGTGACCTGGGCCCGAAAATAGGTAATAAAAGTGACCAACTTCTAAAAAAGTGACTTTTAGGGGAAAAAGTGACCCGTGCCGAGCCCTGTTTATCACGTTTCAGGTAGTAAGATGCCTTATCATCCAAAAGCACGGTTAGGGAGACCTTGATGTACGACTTCACAAGACAATAGGCTGATAGTAAGAATGGCATCTAACCAGGTAATGCGAGTTTGTGGAATTGCTTAGCCTTGTGATTTGAATGTGCGTGTATCGAAAAATACCGTTATAAGACCAATCAAAGAAACTGGTTTCATGGTCTATATGAAAATGGTGCGTCAGCTACCCCTTTAAAAGCGGCACATACGTAACAGGTTGTATAATAGTGGGCTCGCAAGTACGTAACTTACAGGGACAAATGGATCAGTGTTATTTTCAGTGATGAAAAGAAATATAACTTAGATGACGCCCCCCCCCCCAAATGGATAATGCTACGAAAATTATGTAAATAGTGTATCATTTATTGTCATTTTTTACCTGTAAATAATCGTTAGTGCATGTCTCTGTAAATCTCGCAAAATTAAGGACAAACTTGGCACATTTGGCGACAGTTCCAACTTGATGCCATAGAAGAAATGTAAAGATGTCACGCGAATCTTGGAGATTATTCTAAAAAGATGCTTTTACCTGCATATATGTTGCACCGCTTTTCCGGAACCAAGGAGTTGTAAAATTTGAGTCGGAAGACAAGGTCTGATTTGAAAAACGCTCTCGCTATTTTTAGATCACGTTCCATCAAGATATTTGTTGTAAATAGCTATTCTGTGAATAAATCTGATGTCCTGCATTTTGTTTCATCTCTGCTCATTTCAAGGATTTGAGAGAAATTATCCAGAACAATATACATAGTATGGACATGATTCGGGGAAAAACAGCCATGCTCATACTTTAGCAGACATCAGGGTGGAGGTTCTGTGATGGTACGAGCAGCATTTGGGCAAACACTTTTAGCTCTCCTAGATGGGAAACAGAACTCGCTTAATACATAACAACACTGGAAAATCTCATTCCTTTCGGTAAAATTTGGGGGGGGGGGCAGAATTGGGTTTATCAGCAAGGTAATGCTCCTATCCATATACATCTACCGCTACAAAAACCTATTTGGAAATTAAAAATATGACTACTGAATTGACCACGTCATAGCCCCCACAAGGGTGGGGCAGACAGGGGGTCCAGCTCTGGGGCTCCGGACAAATACTATAATTTGTTTTTTCATGATATAAATAATATAATATAAATAATATTAATATAATAATTATATATATAATATAAATTCACCATGAAAGGGCTCTTGAAAAGTCTGGCTTGGAGGCCCGCCAAAGATCCCAGCCCAGCGGCCCTGCCCTAGGATGTGTGGGCCACCCATCCTGGTCTCTACCAATAGAGAATGTGTGGAGCATAATGACCCCCGAAGTCTACTCAATAGGTGACAGTTCAACTCGGTCAATGCCTTGAAGCATTGCCATAAGAAACTGCATGGTACAACATAGATCCACAACACAACTCCTACAAATTTTAGTTCTTTTAATGGAAGATCACTTGTTTGTTCAAAATAGTGGAAAAATGATGTTATTAAGTAACACGTTTGTCAGAAATAACGTACAGTGAAACCTTGCTACAATAATTTTCCCGTATCTACTTTGACATTGCCTTTACGTTAAACTCCCTCGATACAACGCCATCTTATACCACAATAACTCCCTCTATAATATTTTATCAGAGAGCTATAACATTTTTTTTGGCTTTGCTATTTTCCTTTAGAAGATTTGATCCACTTTGCCCAAGAATATTTAGAAGACACCAACGAATAAGGCAAATACACAAAAAAATAATAAAAGTCCTAATGCATTTCAACACCAATGGGTGCCGTCTTCAGAGGAAAAATTTAACCACTAGTTTCGCTGACCGAGTTTCCCATTTGGGTTGAATACCAAATCTTCACGCTCGGTTGCTCAGCGGAAGAAGTACGTCTGTTCACTTCAATTAAAAAGTTTAATCTAACAACCATAGATGTGCCCACTAAAAACTTTGGTTTCATGCCCCCTAAGGATGCTATACCGCAGAATAAACAATGGGGCATTTATTACATTCCATGTGGTGATTGCTCTCTTGGTTATATAGGACAGACAAGGAGACCCATAAAAGCAAGATTAAATGAACACGCTCGATGCGTTAAGAATCAGGAATGTGAAAAATCGACCATCGCCGCTCACTGTTGGCAAGAAGGCCACAAATTCAAATTTCAAGAAGCGAGAGTTTTTCACAAAGTCAAGTCCACAGTTGATCTAGATTTCTACGAAGGCACATATATTCGGGCCTTCAAAAATATACTTGTGAACGATAATAAATCTACACCCCCGATCGCAACACCATGGCTTAAATTCATTTTGAGCGGGAATTACAAGAAAATTCGAATGGACCAATCGGATAGCACTATTCCGCAAAGGTCCAATCAGGACGCTGCATTAGTATCTCACGCAGGCTCACAGCTTCATTCTGACCACGACGTTTGAAGTGAACAGACGTACTTCTTCCGCTGAGCAACCGAGCGTGATTTGGTATTCAACCCAAATGGGAAACTCGGTCAGCGAAACTAGTGGTTAAATTTTTCCTCTGAAGACGGCACCCATTGGTGTTGAAATGCATTAGGACTTTTATTATTTTTTTGTGTATTTGCCTTATTCGTTGTTGTCTTCTAAATATTTTCCTTTATTTTTAAAATCTTTTCTGAGAGTCTTTAAAACCGGTTTTGTTCTGTTTTCTTTCCCCGAATGCTTGCTGTGGTGAGTTTCAGATTCCCATCTGCACAACATCCCCTGGCTATTCCCACAGGCTAGCTTTTTGAACAATCTTTTGGCTATTACACACACTTTTTGGGTATTGTTTGTCCCACATGCAGGCGGCTTCATTAGAGAATAGCAGCACAATATAATTATCCGCTACTGTAGTCGTATGTGGGTTTTCTGACAACTACCTTGTCCCTTTTTTGATTTGTCGACGTGGGCGATGGAAAGTTCCAAGGGGGCGGTAGAAGCTACGGGTATAACATAGGATCCTATGAATTAGATTGCGTTAGGGGGCGATGGGACGAAAAAGGTTGGGAAACTGGTCTAGAGAGAGACACCGCTATTCTTTTTTTTCCCCCAGGAACGTTAATCCTAAAATTCAACACTTTCTGCTGTGTTACAATAATGATGTCTAGTGCTTCTGACTATATGCAAGAAACCACTGGGTGACAATTTTCCTACAGGGTAGGTTTTAAAATTGAACGGGGTGAGTAATAAGGTCAGAACTAAGTTCTGCCATCAGTAGGATTCCTTCGTTGGTCACTATTATATGATATATGCTGTGTTGGAAAAAAAATTACTTTCCACATCTCTTGTTCATAGTGATACATGTTGACCAAACATACAAAAATATTGGATTATTTCAGGTGAACATTAGACAATAAATCAGGTAGTCGAATCATTAGAATTTTTGCTTTCAACATTTTACCAATTCTTTTTGAAATGCATGTTTTTGTGTGCCAAAATTGATCAGTATTTAATCTGTCATATATAAACAATATAAAAGTTTCTTTACCAATATTTCCAAACAAAATAGTACAGTACATATTTTCTCTAATTTTAGTCATTCAAATTTCTGTTGTGACGTGTTGTTCTTATTTTAAGTAATTTAAATTATTGTTACCCTCACTAGCGTATGCAGGGGAGATGGGTCCTTGAACATTTAAAAAAAGTAGTAAAAACCAAACCCACAGATAAAATTCTGCCTAGCCTATGATTTTAAAGCCTGATGGTGAACACAATTTTTTTCCATTTTTTTTATACATAATTTTTAATTAATCAATATTGGGCAAAATAAGAGCTCATCAGTGCATTTATGATGATACCGACTATGAAAAACTGAAAGAAATACCTGCAGTGTCATAATTGCGGCACGGTGAGATACCTCAATATAAATTACATCATTTATATATACTCCAAAGCAGAATATGCTGAAATCTGCGACATACGTCACAGAACCATTACTGCAGAACAATCTGGAAGAATTTTAAGAAAACACTATTATGTATGGGAGCTTTAACTACAGAACATTTCCAGTCACCCGAGGGCTTGTTGCAAAACATTCTGCTTTGGTGGATATAATGATACTCCCTCTACGTTATTTTTCTTGGGTCCACAGAATACAGTGCATAGATTTCACTGTATTCTGTAAACATTTGGGACAGCCTTCATTCGTATTTATTTTCAATTGAGTTGTTGAATGCCAATCACATTTGATCTGCAAAATATTTTTCACGCATTCGTGTATTTTATGTGCAAAAAGATGCCTAGATTATAAACAGTAGGCCTTACAGGAGGCACTGGTGCATGTGCAAGTCGTTGCTTGTTCATCATGTGTCTAAACTTTATTTCACAAGACTTGTAAATGACGTAATTTAGTATTTACAATATATGTAACTATGCTACAACACTTAATTCAACAATGCTTTTACCAACACATTTTATTTCAATAATAAACAAAATATTTATTTCTACAGTTGAATGCAAACATATATTGTACAAGGCCTGTATACATAGTCTATATAATATGTACATCTTTTGATGCTTTCAAGCTCAAAATCTTTCTCAATACCAGTCTAATTCAAAATCGCCACTCTCAGCCATTGCATCGTAATGCATATATTTAAAAAGATCCTCTAAATCCGAATCATAATCATCATCTCCAGAGGAATCACTGTTTCCAAACCAATCAGCGTCCATATTACGCTTCATCATCAGCTCTTTACACTCCGAGATGTCACTCTCTGATGAAAGAGTTCCTCTAAGAAAGTCATCAATGTTGAAATCAACCAAATAGTCAGCGATAGCAGTAAAAAAATCCATGCTCTGAACGAACCAAGAAATGAACTTTTTCCTATCAGCTTGCGAAGCACAGTTTATAATCATTTTTATGGCATCAGTATCACCACGATCGAGTAAGTCATGGAAAATGCTTCGATGAAACTTTTTTTTTGGTTTCATCACATCTTTCAAGAAGCACGTTTTCAAGTTTGAAGGACTAGCACACCACACTTCCCTGAATAACTTCTCAGTCAATCTACCTTTTCTAATGTTCGAGACAATTTTTTTCATTAACTCAACATAAATAGATTCTTCCAGGAACGGGAACATTGTGGAAATCGTTTGCAAGAAGTATTTCTGCCATGGCCAGTCAAAAAGAATTCGTTCCAAGATCTCTTTGCCATATTTTTGGAATACCTGTCTCTGTTGCTCGCTGTCATTCATTTGACCCAGCAGAAAAAATAATATATCAAAAAAACCATCTTCTCTTTCAAAATACTCATCGTCATTTTCAATCAAATCAGTAATCCATTTCATAATATTCTTATGCTTTTCTTCTTCCATCAGTTTTTCCCAGAAGTATTTTGCTGCAAGCTTGTTATGCGTCCAAACTGACAAATTAAACATGTTCTCTAAGATGCTGTGATCACTGTTATATACATCGGAGTCGTCTGCCTTTTTGATAATTCCAATCAAACTCGACAACTCATTTTTGCAAAAGCAAATCCAATACATCACAAGGTGATAATCATAACGGTGTTTTTCGCACATCTCCTTGTTATGAATGCTGTTAGCGTCTTTCACATGCTCTGGCAATTTGCTCCATGCCTCTTTAACAAGATCTTCCAAACATGCATTCGAAATTGCCATAAACATGCCCTGATCTTCGCTGTTCCCATCAAAAATAGATCTGATAGTTTCAGGGACATTGATTGTTCCTTCGCTGGTCCAATGAATGTGACCTAATGTACGTAAACCCAGGTTGCTAAAATTCTCAGGATTCAACCAGTTCAACAAATGCTCGCCGATAGGCCTCACATATCGCACAATCTCTTGCTCCAGCTGTTTTGGCAGTCCCAAGGCAGACAACTTATTCAACACTTTATTTTCCATACCGGGAAAACTACGGATATAAACTATATCCTCCACATCATCATCGTCGTCGTCAGGGTCAAGCGCATCCTGAAAGTCAATAGTTTCCAGAGAGCACTGAAGCTCCCACAGTTTGGTGACGATTCTGGTCATTGCTGCATCTATCAATGACGGAACAGAAACATAACTGATGAAATCCTCACCCTCATCCATTTTTAAAATAAAATTTTGTCTGTGCTTTATTTGAACAAGATTTCAATTCAGAACCGTGCAAAGCTCAACTGGAAAGAAAACAATCCATAATTAGCTTGAATCAGAAGCAGGCGGGTCAGTTTCAAAAACATGTATATTCAACATTTTTTAAGGTAGAAAACTTTGTAGATGTCATGATTTGGTGACATTTTGATTTCAAATGCCAAAAGCTATGATTTGGCCATCTGACCGATCCATGTTAAATAGTCCTAAAAAAGTGAAAAATTACCAGTATACAGAATATTGAAAACAAAAATTGAATTTTTTCTTTTTAACTATAATTTTTGTTTGGCATTTTGAAATGCTGTCATTAAGCTTTTTTTGGGTTAAAAAAATAGTTTTACACTGAATATTTAATAACTTTTGAAGATACTGGAGTTGAAATTGTTAAACATGGCAACTTGACATAATAAAGCAAAAGTTAAGGTCGACTATCTGAAAAGGGTTCAAGTTCTTGAGAATAATCTTTAGGACTATTATAAATAACTTGAGAATATTCTCCTGTTATTTATAATATATATAATATCCTTGAAAATATTCTCTGAAAGGACTACTTTTACAAACTATTCTCAAGTTATTTATAAGTCCTTCCAGTGGGAATGGAATATTCTCCTCAATATAAAAATATTATTCAGTTATTTATAAAAGTAGTCTTACCAGAGAGTTTTCTTAAGAATATCTGTAATAACATATAATAAATAATCTATAAATAACGAGTATTATTTTATAAGAATATTCTCTCATAATTTATAATAGTAGTCCTTTGAGAGAATATTCTCAAGAATGTCTCTCTTCTCATCAAGACAGGGAATATTGAAGCTTGTACCCACAATATTAAAGTTTAAAAGCAAGAAAATGAAACCAACATGGTTGAATTGCACAACTTGCAAAGAAATGAGAGTGATAGAATTTAAATGTATGTACATTGAAGAAAATAACAGTTCTGCACCTTCTTAGAATGAAGGTGATTGTAAAACAATAGCTTCCTTTGTCAATCAACTTTCAGTTTTACTTTGCACTGATTTTTGAAAATTTATCTAATTTTAAATAACTTTTTAAGGTTTTAATCTCAAAAGTTTCTAAACTCTTCATAACCTATAGGTGCCAATTCTCAGACCTAAAAAATCTGTAGTTTGTCACGTGACAAAATATTAAAAAAAAAAATACACAAAAGAATCTCATACAAGAAAAAAGAGAATTTTTCAAGGGAATGCATAAGGTGACCATATTACCTACCCGCTCTTTTTTTGGATATCCCGTTTTTAACATGCAACTTACAAATTATAGTACATACTTGACTGTAAATATCAATATTTATCACAAGTTTGTCATGCTAAAACTTTATTTTCTTTGTGTGGAATAATTGCATTCATTCTTTTCCCTTTAATCCACAGTGATTTTCAGTCACTCTTCATTTCCTGCCATTCTAGCAATAATTGACTAGTTCACTGTTGGTGTCATATTTGGCAACAAAAAATCGATGATTTCCCGTTTTTTGAAATCTAAATCTTCCCCAATTTTTGTCAAGGAAACATGGTCAGTGTATGAGTGCAAGGACTGAAAGATTTTCTTTAGGAATTTTTCATTTTTGCAAAACAATGAGAATTTTCAGAAAGTGTACAAATTTACAAAAAAATCTGAAGAATTTGGTTTCCGACTGGAAGATTTTAATAGGGCTAAAAACCAGAAGGCTTTCGGGTAAATCGGAAGCATTGGCACTTATGATACAACCAAACTTTTAAAACCTCTCCCCATGACCAGGAGAATATTCTCTAACTAAAGTGATTATGCCAAAAATTGTTTTGTTATAAATGTTTCAGGCGATGAAAACTGATTTATATTTCATAATATAAACAAAATTAGTGAAAAAATTTAAATTATTTAAAAGAAAAATGAATATTCTTGATTATTCTCCAATTTTTACATCCAGGAGAACATTCTCAGAATATTCTTGTTCTCTGAGAATATTCTGCGGATCTCACTTCACATCTCTAAATTCAAGTGATAATTTTCTAATTGGAGAGAATTAACATAGCATAAATTATACGACAAATACTTCAGTGGTTTGAGAGATACTAAGTCTAAACTTTAGCTCAAGTAAATAGAAATCAACAGTATTTGGTACATGTGTCCTTCCAAAAAAACGTAGGCTACATTCCACATTTTTGAAATGGAAAAAAAAAAAAAAATGGAATTTTCAAAATGAAATTGATCTCAAATTATAGCCAATGAATTGAAGTTTAGCATTTTATAAATATTATTTTTTGGGTTTTGTGACCGATTTATTGCCTGTGAACTGCAAAAATGCTTCCCATAACAGAGTGCACAGAAATGTTTAACTGAGAGCAAGATACTTCAAATATTCTATAAACAGACTATGCAACTACTTTTATTTCTTAAAAATGTGATCAGTGATTCCTCCTGTGCCCCCCCCCCCCCTCGGCGGCAGTGATTCTGATGATCTGTACTACTCAACTTTGGTGTTTAATTGAAAAAAATAACATGATGGAGAATGTGGTAAAGGGTTTAAATTGAATAGATAGCTTATTAAATTTAACTTATAACTTCAAAACCTCTTAACTAAGAAAACTTTACTTTAAATCATAGTTTACCTCGCACGAGTTTTAGGAAGATGTAACAGTGGACAAATGAGCCTATATTTTTTCATTAAAAATTTAAATGATTAATAAAAACTTTTATTATATTTTGAAGCATATCTCCATGCACTATCACTTGATGTTAATATAGATGAAAGAAAAAAAATCACAGTATATTCCAGTGAAAAATCTGGTAATAATATGAATCTTTAGTTTTCAAAATTCAAATTCAAAAAAAGTTAATCAAGCATTAAAAGTAAACCTTTCAATGAGCTCAAAAGTGTTATCAGATTTAATCTGGTATAAAAATGTATTTCCCAAATGACCGTAACAAAGTGGACATTTCAAAATACAAACAAAAAAAATAATTTTTCCATAAGAATTTTTTTTTTTTTAATTTTATTGTCAGTTTTATTCATCTATGGCACATATATAAAACATGATTCCAATTTTTCGAAAAAATAAATAAAATCCAGATTTGTACCAAGTCTCTAACACTTTTTGAAGCTGGGACAGCCAGATTGTGAGGTTTTGCTACAAACAACCGATTTAAAAAAAAAATTAGGTACTACCTGAAACAAATTAAGAAATACTATATGACAGAGAATTAACTAGGAAAAAAAATTAAAATTACTACTTGAGTGATCTGAAATTTTATTTAAAAAAATGATTAAGTCTCGGAAATGGTTTGTACACTGTCATTTATAAAGACAGGTTGTCATACATTTAGATTTCTGCTCCCCTATCAGTACTTAGTTAATACAGTGAAATTTAGTTATAACGACAATGAAAATTCCACTAAATTTTGTCGTTATAACCGCAGTGTCTTTACAGCTGAACTTGATGTTTTTGACATTTTTGATGAAAAATACAATCAGAGGCAATCAAGTACTGTGCATGACAATTTTATTTATGATTAGAGTGACCAATTTGATCGAGAGAAGTACGAGAAATTAGATTAATACAAGACTAAAGGCCCTTTTACAAGTACGATTTTCCTGCACGCCTGGAGCGGAATGTTCTTGAGCGAAGAATTGGAGGGCAGTTAGGAAGGCGACGTTCAAGAGTGTTGTTAAAAAAAGACCGTGCAGGAAAGAGAGCGGACTAAAATGTAAGGCCCAGTTCAGAATTGTGTGCGCAAAGGGAAGCGTGTGGCGACATCCATACACTTTTATGTGGCGTGCAGACTTTTGGGGAAGCACAACATTCCATGTTCCGGGCCAAAGTTCTTTCCCTGCCGATGTTTACACGGAAAAAATATAGATTTCAAAAGCTTATTATATTACTATGTGGATTATTCATTTTTAAAAATAATTTCAATAATTATTAATTGAAATTAATGGTTACTAATTTATGGTAATTTTTTATGCAATTGATAAGAAATTGAGAAATAAAATTTCTGTGGCCGTTAATTTAAAATTTTTTTTTCGATTCGGCTTTCATTTGACTTTAATTGCTGTAATTAGCTCAACCACATTTTCTGAATTTAATCGAATATATACTTAATATAATTTTACCGAAACAAGAAAAAAAAAATCAGACTTTTTTCCCTCCCATCAATTATTAACACGGTGTGTGTAGCCGATGTTTTTTCAATATTATCAGCCAGAAAAATAGATGAAAAGAATTACAAAATTATTACACTGAAACCTCACCACAATGATTTTTGATATAACAAGGGTTTGAACCAAATATTTGGTTTAAACCTTGGTTTTTTTAAAAATCAAATTAAAAGTGGCCTAAATATAATTTTTTCCTTGAAAAATATCATTATTAGCCAAAATTTTTAATTTTTACCACATTTTATATTCCTGGGGTACATTTTGATGGTATATCTTTAAATGACATAAGATTTTATAAGTGGTTTTTTTTCAAAAAGTCTCATAAAAGTGGCCAGAATATATATATATATATATTTTTTTTTTTTTCATATAAAGTATCTTAGTTATTTAAAGTTATATGCAGAAGCCAAAATTTCTCATTCTTATCACATTTTCTAACCTTTGGCTACATTCTAATACTCTATATATCTTTAGCAAATTCATGAATAAGGATTGTATCACACATCTAAATGTAATTTTTTTTATACTTTCATGGTTAAGCCCAGTTAATCAAGGTTCTACTGTATAGTAGTAACAGATTTATGAAAAATAATCAGCTATATATAGAGTAATTATAATTAAAGTTTTGATTCCAAAACTATACAATAAGAACTACTGGTCAGAATGACTTGAAAATTTGCATGGATACATCTGAAGCAATGGAAATTTCTTTCGCAAAAGACAAAAAAAGTGCAAGTAGATGATGCTGTACTTGGCCAGCAGTACAATCTATTTTGTGCAACCACATCATTTCGGCACTTCCACAGCATCAGTGTGTGGATAGAACAACTTTTATCAAGATGCACATTGCAATACCAGCAAAGCAGCTGCTGAAGATCCATTTTGACAATAACAGGATGGCACGACACCTGGCTGGCCGTCAGTTCACTTGACTTAGACCTTAACCCTTGTAACTTCTGGCTGTGGGGGTATCTCAAAATGTTATGAACAGTGGACAGATCGCAAACTTTGGTGAATTGCAAGCTTCAGCGTATCCCCCTATATATTAAAAGTTTCTCAGGAATATTAACGTACGGGTGCGTTTGGTTTAATAAAGGTGAATTGCAAGCGCATCCACATCGTGACCATGGCATACTCTGATCTGTTGTTGAAGAAGAATTTTTGTGCTTTCACCTCATAGGCAGAACACGGTGGACAACATAGGTGAACACGGTGGATTTCCCCCCCCCCCTTACTTAATAAAATTCCATTTCTTCAGGAATATTCATGTCAATTTTCAAGTCATTCTGACAATCGTTCTTTTTTTACAGTGTTTTGAAATCAGATCCTTAATTATAATCACCCTGTATATCATAAATCATGGTTAATTAATCTGCATTATTTATGCTTCATTAAATACATTATATTCACTCATTTTTATTATAGTTTTTGCAAAATAGCTTCCTAATTAAACATACTGAAAGTAACTGGAGAAAACATCTTTATATTATACGATTAATAATAACATTAAAAGAATTTTCAAACACGAAGTAGTCCATTGAGTTAAGCAAAAAATAATTAAATTGCAAAAGTTGGTTTTTGTTAAAATGTAAGAAATATTTATTAATTAATATGGGAATAGTATTAATTACATTAATAAACATTTTATTTTAATTGTTAGAAGTTTGAATGTTTGAAAATTTTTCAGAAATTTTATTGTTTTTAATGTTAAACAAAAAAAACCGGTTTAAACCAAAAAAAAAAAAGTATTTTTTTTCCAACCCTGGATATAACGATAAATCCTTAGCCTATACAACGATATCTCTTCAAATCTTGTTTAAAAATGTCTATATTCTAATGTTAAACTGCTGCCTCCCAATATAACGATAATCCCTCTACAATGATATTTTTTCCTTGATCCACTGAGTATCGTTATATCGAAGTTTCACTGCACTTTTTTGGAATTATGATAATATTTTGTAGGGTTTCATTTCAGATACTTTTAAGAAATTCTTGATAAATTTCTCTCGGTTGTATTCATATCCTCAAAAAATCACTTCAGTCTACCAAATTGATGTTGTCGAGCATAAGCAGTTCATAATACAAAAAATAAATTGAAGCATAATTTTTTAAAAAATTTTACAACTCTATACACGTATTCTTACCCATGTAAAACATTCCGTTGCACGTCATGCTATGACAGCAATAAAATTAAAAGTGCGAATAGCAATACGTTTTTAGTTGGATATCATTCATGATATTCAATGGTTTTTGATTTTAAATGAAATCGGCGATAATCTCATATAACACGAAACACCCCTTTTACTTGGTATTTTGATCACTTGATCTTGGACATCTTTTGTGATCTTGCCATGAAGAAGTGCAGCACAGTCCACTGAACACCTGCTATGAATGCAGAGTTGGTTAGATCTAATGAATAGGGTGCTTCTTTTTAAACAGCATCATTGTTAACCTTCAGACATTCAGATAATGGAAGTTTTTTTCCACAACCCTAAATCCCTTTTAAAGTTTTTTTTTTTCTAGTGTGTTGAAGTCAAATTTATACTAACAAATTTAAATCAGAGGTTCTTAATCTTTTTAGCAGCGACTTAAAAACATCAACTTCCCCAGATCTAATTCCAATTTTATTGAATAATTCCCAGACGTGACAACTTTTGGAATTCAGAAATCCAGAGATTCACAGAGATCTTATGCTATGCTTTATTCAAATTGTATATTTTATAAGAAAAAAACATACATTGTCCAAAATAATTCTGTAGAGAGCAGAAACTTATTTTGCAATCATATTAAATGTTTATTCTTTGTATAGGCCTAACAGTCACTTTAAACATTAAATGCAATTAACGTGCGTATTTCCAATGGGAATTTTCATTTGAGGATTTTGACGTGACAGTTTAAACAATCAAAAACTGCCATGTGTCAAAAATCTGCCAACCATGCTAGAAACTTAATATTCCCATCTTTTTGATGGGAAGAGAGATGGGGGACATAAAGGACTACTATTATAAATTACTAGAGAATACTGTTATCAAAAATAATTTTTTATATTTACATTTATGTATTTTTTATATTTATATTTTTTACATTATTTATATAGATTATTATAATACATGTTATTACAAATATTCTCGAGAATACTCTCTCTATAACTGAAGAATGTTTTCATCAAGGAGAATATTTAAGAATATTTTCTAAAAGGACTTACTAATAATTTGAGAATTCTTATTATTTTCAATAAGAATATCCCCCCCCCCCCCCCCAGTAATTTATGAAAGTATATTCCAGAGAATATTCTCCAGCCTACTCTTGAGAATATTCGTCTAAAGATTATTCTCCAAAATTTTACATCTCTACCTTGGTTACAATGCAAAAAGATAGCTGTCCTGTTTCTAGATTTTGTGCGCGGCAAAAAATTGAAGAAAAATATAGGGTGCTAAACTTAAGATATTACTCCACTAAGTATTTGCAATACATTAAAGTGGGGCACTAGGGTTCCCCTCATGAAAGAGAGAAATTAGTTTTGTTTATGTATAAAGCCTTGAATGAATTCTATGCTCTAATCGCTCATTTAAAACAATAGATGTTGAATCAACACAACTGTTACGAAGGGTAGCAATTTGAAGAGGCTATTCTAACAAGTCATGCGATTGTTAAAAATAGAAGAGCTAGATTTATAATGGACTCGGACAGTAGAATTCAAAGGTAGAAGATGTATGTTTGGAAGGTTGCTGTAGTTTTAACAAGACTTCTAGTTAATGTAAATAAAGGAGTTTCTTTGTTCTCAAATCAGCGTTTCGGTGAGTTTTTACCCATCTTCAAGCCCTCAACGAAGACCCAGAAAGGTCAGCGTGACGGAAAAATCTGGTGACAGAAGTTCAATGAGACCCAGCAGAGCCACACAATACCATTGGACTTGAAATTTTAATACAAAAAGTGAAAAGATCTAGATAATTTGATATTTTTTTTAAAACCAAAATTGTGAAAGAATAAAAATGAGTAAATTATGGAGCAACATCATTCAAGTCAGAAGCACATAACAAAAAATGCACCCATCAACTGTGCAAGAAACAATCTTGTCAATAGCTTTTCATTTAGTTGATGCTGAATGACCCTTTCACATTAAGTGAAATCGAGAAATCTGCACCATAAATGAATTTTCCAAATAACGCAACAAATAAATGAGAATCAGAACTCAAAAGAGCTTCATGATCATTTCCTCTACAGGCTCTCAGCGTCTGGTAATCCCGAGGGAACATGAACACTTTATTTTTGGCATGGAATCAATTTTATTTTAAAAATGCAGTTATCATAAGCCATAATTGAAACAGTAGACGGAGTAAGTACAACCAATTTTTTAACCAGTTTTCGGACAGTCAAAACTTTATCTTTCCACTAATTATAAATGTATTTTTTTAGTGCTTATTTCTGGAATTTTTAGCGCTGTTTGCTAATATATTTTTAATATTTCTGTGCCTAAACTTCTGGACTCTATTTAGGATTAACAAGATTTGTTTTAACTAATAAGCACTCAGCTGATTAAAAAAAAAAGATTTTTTTTATACTCTGTTAGGTATAGATAAAGCAGATGAACATTTCTTGGATTTGATCAGAATTTCTTGGGAAAACGTCATGGAAATAGAATACAAAAGTAGCAAAAAATTTGTCCCATCCGTCTAGCAGAGTTTTCTGATGCATCAAGATAACAATAATAACGGCTCGCAAAGCGGAGCCTGGATATCACTCATTGATTCACAAATATTCTAACACGCCATTTGCGTTGCTGAAAGCTGTTCATTTATGAACATTATCATTCATTTTCTATTATTTATAAATTGGGGGTGAGGGGGGAATGAGCTTTCATGACAAAATAAAAGCAAAATCACATCCATGGTTATAGCTGTAGCAATTTTTCACGCTCACTTTTATAAGTCATTTGAATATTCGCATATACATACATTAGCGATTGGCCTCAAAGCAGAATATATAAAAATCTGTGATATACATTACAGAACAATTAGTGCTATTGCAAAACCTGAAAGAATTTTGCAAAAAAAAACAGTGCAGAAAACACTATTATGGGGATTTTTACCAAAGAACATTTCCAGCCAGCCAAGGACTCGTTGCACAAAAATACGAAACATTCTGCTTTGGGGGCAATTGGACAAAACGTTTTCCACATTGATGTATCGTTAAACTTTGTGGAATTTCATTTCACTTTCATCACACGGTGGTACTGATGCATATTCTGCTCGTGGTTGCGTTTCAACACTGATTTTTTTAAATTGTTTTTAATGGTGTTAAACGCATTTGCAGTGTTTAAGCTAGATAAATAATTCAGCAAAAAAGCAAAAATGGAAAAAAAAGCTTTAGCAAAATGGTAATGATTGACGGATAGATGTCTATTCGCTTCGTACCTCCTGTATGAATTTTTGCAAAAAATGTCACATGAATGTGTTGACGTTGTTCTAGAATGTTTTTTCTGTTAAAAAAATACAGCGAGATGGCGCTGGTGGCTGTTTTCCATTGTTTCTAGTGCATCTTTTGAAACTTCCAACTGCCATTTTCAAAGGGTCTTCTCCCTTTCCATTCTTTCTCTCTCTATATTTTCTCTTCCAAATGACATCACCTTATAGCCGCAGTGTTTTGAATGATTTGAAAAACTGTTGGGATCATTTTCTCTTCCTTCCGTATATATAATGTAGTGTGTGGGTTGGATTAATTATTGGATATCTGGAACCGGATATCTCTCAGGTTGCACCTTTAATATTTTCCAATATTTATTCTTTTCTGCATACAGGATGTCCCGTATCATTTTTATTTATTTTATTTATAAGAACCTGGATACCCGGAAAGCGAGTCCTGGTTTTCATTTATAATACATAGAATATATTTATTTATACAACATGCAGGACTGTTGTTTATTTATAAGAACTTGGATTCCCGGAAAGAGAGTCTGGGTTTTAATTTATATTTTTATTACAATTATGCTTGTTGGTTTTAGCATTTTTATGCCCGCTCAATCCAGCTCTTATTTGTTTTCATTTCTTGTGTTTCATGATATTTTTCATATTGTTTTCTGTGCAGGCGATTTTTTTTTTCAGTGCCCGTAATGTGTCTAACGGCCTTGGTGACTTTTAATGGGGTTGTCGGACATGTTTGGCACCACAAGAAGTCGCTGAAAATAGCCAACCTGTCCCTTATACCAAAGCTGCCTCCCCTTGGATAGTTCATTGAGAGTTGTGAGAAGCGTATCGTATTTCACATTTGGAATTCCAAAGCAAATTGACACTGAACCTTCTATTATCAAAGGAGGGATTAATTATTTATCCAGGCTCGCGTTGTCCACTGAGGAAAAAAAAAGATCATCTGATGGCCATTATATTGTCTGCGACGCAAGGACGGAGTGCGGTTTGCCAAAAATGCGTCCAATGCGACAAATAGGTCTATCAAATATATGTTTTCTTTCTTTTATCACTGCCATTACAGAACATTTCGAATTTCCTGCACGCATTTTTATGTTAAAAAAGCCAGTATGTGTTACGAATTTGAATTTTTAGTAGAAAATAGAAAATTTAGTACAATAACTGTACTCCAGTAATAAATAATCGTTAGAATATAGACGATACCACTTTCCGCTTTCACCTCTTCCCAAGTGCCAATGTTCCACTTATTGAACATCGTGAAAAACGAAAAAAATTTTTTCTTCAAATTTCAAAGTTGATCTATGTATAGGCATGCAAAAGGACCTCAAATTCCAAAACAATAATTGATCGGGAATCTACAGGGAATTTGGAAGCTCTTCCAAATCCTCTGTAGACAAGGGGCAACCTCGCTTACGGAATCAAGCATGATGACACATGCTCATGTTTGATGAACGAAACCAAGTTTCACCAACTCACATTTGTAGCACGACTCGGCTATCACATCATTAATTATCCAAACAAGCTCAAATTAACTAATCTCACTGTTACACAGGCCAAGATTACACTGTAAAAGTTTGAGAAAAGAATTTATAAAACTTGAAAAATGTCACCAATAAGATTATTGGTCACATTCTAGAAAGAAAATGCAACAAATGATTTCACCGGTAGCATTTCTCAAATTTTATAAAATAACTTTTATCAAACTTTCAAAAAAAATAGTGTAATCCCGGCTTTAGAAATACAAATGATTTATCAGTAAATTATATTCCGACAGTGTGTAATACTGGATAAAAAGATTCAAAATTTTGGCTTCACATTGCCAAAGACTCGCAAGTTTATTTATTAGAATTTACTTACTCGATACTAACTAATATTTGAATAGAATTATATTCTAATTAGTTAATTTTTGTTTATGAAACAAGAAATAGCACAAAATATTCTAATTACCGCAGAAACTCCACAAAACGAAAGACAATACAATCATCAGTCGCAACAGCCGAATCCGTTTAAAAAACGTGCACAACCACAACTACAAACAATACAATAATAATTATACAGGGCTTTTGGGGCTACTATGACCATCCCCTGTGCACATCCACAACTATATCAAGAGTGATCCTACTAGATTAGATAGGAGTAGCGCAATGGATGTCGGATGTCCACACGTCCGGCCTTGTATTTCGTTGAATCAGCTCTCCATTTTCTGCCGTTCGGTAATGTTTCCGAGACATCTGTGTCATAATTAGCGGCTTTGTTCGCCATTGACAAAAGTCATTTTTGGTGACAATTGGCAATTATTCGTGTTTTTCCGTATTTGAGATCTCAAGCTCCCGCACGTTTCTAAGGAAAATATGATCATTATAATTAAAGTGACCATACGTCCCGGTACAGTCCGGTATTTTCTGTTTTTATGGTCGTCCCGACTTTTTGGCAAAAGTGTCCCGGTTTTTCCCGTATTTTACACGAAGCCTACTTGAATATTTAATTTTTATTGAAGTCAAAGATTGACATTATTTTTCAACTCATAAATTATTTTATGATAATTACAACTATAAAAGAGAATATTAATCTCCCACATTCGTGTTGACGTTTTTCTTCGTCTTCGTGGAATTCATTTTAATTCACTTCAATTTGCAGTAATGGTTCATTTCCCACCATTTTGATTTTTCCGTAATTTCAACAATATTTGGCAACTTTTTTTGATTTGGCTCCATTTTTGGCGATAATTGGCAGTATCCCGTATTTTCCCGTATTTGGAATCCCAATATTTCGTCTGTCGAAGAAATATGGTCAGCATAATTATAATACTAATAAAGTCTATGTCCAGCTATTGCAGCTCTTGCTGCCATCTATTCAGGAATTGGAGAACTGCATTGATGGATCATAGACAGAAAAATAGGAACCATGCTGTTACCTATTATTTAGAAAGTAAAAGAAAAACCGTCTGCTATGTAGCATATCTTTTCTGAACCACAGATGGCAGTAAATTCAGTCTGGTAAAGAAAAAGTGGTCCGAATTTTCTCATGTAAACAAACTTAGCGGTCAATATGGAGGATTTTCAGCCTGACCATGATGGAATGTTTCTAACGGCCGTATTCACCAACACAGTTTCAACTGCAATCGCAGGTGAAAGGATTGAAGATCGAAACGGATTGGTTAAATTAAGGATTTTAACCAATCCGTGTCGATCGCTGATCGTTTAACCTGCGATTGCAGTTGAAACTGTGTTGGTGAATACGGCCGTAAGAGCATTACAGATACAGGCAGGGCCGTCTTAAGAGCATCATGGGCTCCCGGACCAAGTGATTTCATTGAGGCCCTACCTGATAAATTATCGAAAAATTCAACTACTTCTGTGGCCGCTGTGGTGGTCGAGTGGTTATAGTGCCGGACTCGTGATGCGAGGATCCGGGTTCGAACCCCACAGTGGTGGTCGGCTGAAGTTGGTTTTCTGTGGTTCCCA
Organism: Pholcus phalangioides; assembly: GCF_987345545.1. Lineage (NCBI taxonomy): Eukaryota > Metazoa > Arthropoda > Arachnida > Araneae > Pholcidae > Pholcus > Pholcus phalangioides. Next base: position 7,848,700 of record NW_028301609.1, read on the forward strand.
ACTTCAAGGCGCAAATGCGAGCCGATCTCCCCGTTAAAAAGTCTCGCCACAGAGAGCAACAGTCCTACAACGGTAAATCATTCAACCATAACACTTCACTCATAGTTTGTAAAACTGGGGGCAGATGACAGCACTACACATAACAAGCATTACACAGAAACAAACTTTACGTCAGGTAGCACTACACGTACACGCACATTCCCGCATGTACCGATTCGTTGGGGGGTTCCGCGGGGGGGTGCATGTGTGGGTGGCAGTAGTAGGTAGGGGCTCGGGGATCCATGATGTTCTTAACTCAGCCACCTCGTTGGGCAATTTGCCTGTTGTGGCGTTGTATTTGTTTTGTATTTGTATTTTTCTGAGGGGCCCGGACCGTTCCTGGGTGGTCCCATGCGTTAATTAACGCCGTCTTAAGACGGCACTGACCCTAGCTTGAACTCGTAAAATGGGTATTTCCACTGTTTGATTTAAATTGTTGGTGCTGCGATATAGTCTCGAAATTAGAGATGACTAGAGCCCAGAAGTTCAGGCACTAAAAATGGTCGGAATAGGCAGGAAAAAAGGCCCTAAAAATGCCTAAAATAGGGACTAAAAAAGACATACTTTTTGGAAGGAAGAAAAAATAACTACGGTATTAAGGGACCAAAAATTAGCTGAAAAATTGGACTTAAAAATGCACTTAATCCGTCTATTGTTTTAATTATAGTTTATAATAACTGCATTATAATCGAAATTATATATAAATTGATTTTAAGTCCAAAATAAAGTGTTACCAGACTCTCAGGAAATAGGCCAATTCCTTGGACTCCTTCTATTTGCGAATAATTCTAGTTTATTTGTTGTATTATTTGGAATAATCATTATCATTTATATGGTTGAAACATGACTATATTGTTCTATTTTTGTAAAAAGAAAAAAAATATTTTTTCATTTTACCACGTATGTCACACACACCTCTGAGGGCGACTCTTGCCAATTTCGAATATTAAATATGCATGTTTAATAAATAGCCACGATTGTTTTCAGGGCATTTATGGTGCAAAAATAAAATCAAAACAACATGGGGCTCAGAACCTGTCTGCTCCTACCCCGCCTTGTGTGAGTTATGACATCAATTCAAGACCTCTTGGGACAATCATCGGTCTGCTATACACCTACAACACAGTACAGTGCCCGAGCGAGGCATATTATGTGCAGCAAGTGTGCGGAAACAAATTTCTAATTTTCCTCTGTTTTTCTCTAACACAAGCTGCATTCATCTGAAACAAAATCACTCTCGACTAACACCACCCGGTGAAAGCAAAGTTAACTCATGACAACACTAACCTCTCAGATCACTTGGTTGCGTCTAAATGGGGCTGGAAGGGGGGGGGGAATTGATTGATAATTAATACTTAGTGTTGAAAAATTTTAAGAAAAAAATTATTTTGGAGTACTCAATGCCCAACATATATCGCAGATTTTTATGGGGCCACAGACTGGATATATCTTGGGCTTCCGCTATTGCAAATTTTTCAGTGTTAAAGCAGCAAGAAAACATTGAGATCCATCAAAGGCCCTTGGAAATAAAACATTTTACTTTCCCCATGAAGGTATATGTGCAATGCACCACGCGTACCCCGACCTTGTGCGCTGCGAGCACTGGTAATATATCTATATTATACATATACATACCTCTCGGCATGGCCCTCGCAAGGGCAGGGCTGACAGGGGCCGGAACGATTCTTACAATTTTTTGATTTTGCACACTATAAATTAACTACAGAAAAAGCTGGTTCGGGGGTCCGCCAACTATCCCAGCCGTAGGGCTCTGCTGCAGGATGTTGGGGGGGGGGGGGGGGTACGCCTCTCGGTACATACACATAATTTGGTCCCGATGAGTCAAACGGTTCCCGATCCAATTTCCGTTGCATAAAAACAGGCTTTTTTCAAGTTTGTTATTGTATATTATAGAATATATAAATAAACCACGCACGTGTAAATTTATCTCGAAACATCGAAATTAAAAAAAAATCGTGTGGGGGGGGGGATGTGTCATATGCGTGCATATTTTTAGAATGTGCGGGGGGGGGGGGCTGACTGAACACCCTACTGAATACATATTTCCGTTGGCTTGAAATAAGAGCCGGATGGCCAGGGGCGTAGCCAGAAATTTCGTTCGGGGGGGGGGGGGACCAAAGTGACAGAACAATAGTTCCATCTTTTTCCCAGGCCATCTTTTTCCCTTTTTTCGGTCATTTTCTCACATTTCGGGGGGGGGGACCAGACCCCCAAGTCCCCCCCCCCCTGGCTACGCCCTTGCGGATGGCTATATAACCGTACATCCCGTACTTCCGTGCACAGTCCTGGTCTTTTCTGTTTTTCTGACTTTTTTGCAAAAATGTCCCGGTTTTTCACGTATTTTCAGCGAAGCGAACTTCCCTTTTAACCTCTTACTTTTCCCTTACTAATTTAATTCTTAATTTCATTCATCAAATCAACGAGTAAAAGTATGTTCCAAACTCAGAAATTATATCAAGACTACAGACAATAAAATTCATCTCACATTTTTTCCATTTCTTTTTTGTTTTAATTCACTGAATTTGAAGAGGGTTGCATTACCCGAGATTGGCGACTTTCCTATGATTTTAGGACTAGTTGGTAAATATTCTTACTTCTACCATCGATTTTGGCGATAATTAACGATATTCTGTATTTCTAAGCTTAATTTACCGTATTTTTCTCGAGCAAATATGTTCGTTCAGTCCACTAATGATACACGTCAGCACATAAAGAATCAATAGATGTCACTGCAAGCAGTTTGTTGTCTGTAACAAATGTAAGTAAACGAATCAACCTTGTACCAATGCCTAAAACATAGTAAAAGCCCAATACACTTCTCTGAGCTCATGATAATTCCTTAACATATAAAGACTCGTTAGATGTCATTGCAAACAGTTAGTTGTCTGTAACAAATATAAGTAAACGAATCTGGCTTTCTACCAAAGCCTAAAATGTAGTAAAAGCCCAATACACTTTTCACAGCTTATGATGATGTCATAGCATATAAAGACTCACTAGATACCGCTGCAAACAGTTTGTTGTCTGTCACAAATATAAGTAAACTAGCTCAAACTGGTACCAATGCTTAAAAAGGAGTAAAAGCCCAATATTATTCTATCTATGATCAGCATCATCTATGAACATGTCATAGCATGTCGTGACAGCTAGCTGTCGCTGGAAAATGCATATTGTCTATTACAAATACCAGTGGACAAACTTGTTAGTCACTGTTATGCATTACGTATTTCATGTATCACGTGCGATATTGCTTATTCTAATGCAGTGTTTATGGTGCATTGGGGTTCATTGCGTATTGTGGTGCACTGCATATTCGGGTGCATTGCGCATTGTCCTGTGTTACCTATATACGGTGGAGGTGTATTTCTTATTGTTCTATATTGCGGATGGTGGTACGTTACGCTTTGTGTTGTTTTGCTTATTGCGATGGTGGTGTATTGCTTAATGTGGTGCACTGAATATAGTGGTGCATTGATTATTGCGGTGCTTTGAATATAGTGGTGCATTGCTTATTGCGGTGCTTTGAATATAGTGGTGCATTGCTTATTGCGGTGATTTGAATATAGTGGTGCACTAATCATTGTGCTGTATTGACGATGGTGGTGTATTAAGTACTGTGCTGTATTATTTAATGCGGTGTCCCCTGTGTTGCATTGCTTTCTGCGGTGCCCTGAAAATAACTGTATAGGGGGTATAGGGTGCACTATTTATTGTGCGGTATTGCCTATGATGGTTGTTGCATTGCCTATTGTACTGAATCGCCGATCGTGGTGGTGCATTACGTGTTTTATCTGCAGTATTTCTTATTGTAGTGCATTGTACGCTTATTACGATTTATCGCGTGTTGCGGTGCATTACATTTTAGGCTGTATTGGGGTGCACTGTAAATAGTGGTGCATTGCGTATTGTAGTGCATCGCGAGCTGAATTGCTTATTCTAATGCATTGTTTATTATGGTGCATTGCGTATTGTAGTGCATCGCGAGCTGAATTGCTTATTCTAATGCATTGTTTATTATGGTGCATTGCGTATTGTAGTGCATCGCGAGCTGAATTGCTTATTCTAGTGCATTGTTTATTATGGTGCATCGCGTATTGAGCATTGTCGTGCATCGCGTGCTGTATGGCTTATTCTAATGCATTGTTTATTATGGTGCATTGCTTATAGCGGGTGATGCATCGCGTATTGCGCATTGTTGAGCATCGCGTGCTGTATTGCTTATTATAATGCAGTGTGTAATGCGTATCGCGTTGTATCGCTCATTGTACTAAATCGCCGATGGTGGTGCATTGCTTGTTTTATACGTCATATTGCTTATTGTAGTGCATTGCACGCTTATTGTGATACATCGCGTATTTCGGTCACTACGCTTTATGCTTATTCTAATGCATTGCTTATAGTGTGTGATGTATCGTGTGCTGTATTGCTTATTATAATGCAGTGTGTATTGCGTGCGTATTGTGCCGTATCGCTCATTGTGGTGCATTGCTGATTGTGATGTGTTGCGTATTGTTATGCATTATGCATGATAGTGCTTCGCGTGCTGTGTTTCCCATTGCTTGTTATATATTGTGGTGCATTGCGTATTGGGTTGTATTGCTTATTGTGGTGCACTGCAAATAATTGCACATCGCTGATTACAGTACATCGCTTTCTTATCGTATTTCAGTGGTTACGGTGTATTGTGGTGTTTATTGCTATGTATATTGATGTATTGCGTATTGAGCTGTACTACTTATTGCTGTGCATTACGTGTTGTAGTGTATCGCGTGCTTTATTGTTTAGTATAATGCAGTACGTATTGTGTATTGTGGTGTATTGCGTTGCGCATTGCGTATTGTTATGCATTACGTATTTTAGTACGTCGTGAGCCGTATTGCGTATTATAATGTCGTGCCTACTGCTTATTACGCTGCATTGCTGCAATATGGTGCATTGTTGTAGGTGGTGTATTGCATCACGTATTATAGTGCATCGCGTGCTGTATTGCTTAATATATATCAGTGGTTATTGCTATTGTGCTGTATAGTGTGCTGTACAGTGGTACAATGCTAGTTTTAGTGCATCGCATGCTGCATTGCTTATTACAATGCAGTCCGTATTGCGTATTTTGTGGTATTGCGTATTGTAGTGGCTTGCTTATTGTGATGCTCCGCTGATTGCAGTGCATTGCTGATTTTGCTGGTTGCGTAGTGTTATGCATTATGTATTATAGTGCATACATGCTGCATTTGCAGTGCATTGCTGCTTCTGCTGGTTGCGTGCTGTTATGCATTACGTATTGTAGTGCATACGTGTTGTGTTGCTTATTGTAATGCAGTGGGTATTATTGTGCTTTGCTTAATGCGAGACATCGCGTATTGTGGTGGATTGCATATTATAATGTATTGCTTATTGTGGTGCACTGCAAATAGTGGTGCATTACTGATTGTTATGCGTTGTGTATACACGTAGGCATCACGTGCTGTATTTGCAGTGCATTGCTAATTCTGCTGGTTGCGTACATTACGTACATTGCGTTGTACATTACGTATTGTAGTGCATACGTGCTGTACTTGCCGTGCATTGCTGATTCTGCTGGTTGCGTACATTACGTACATTGCGTTGTACATTACGTATTGTAGTGCATACGTGCTGTATTTGCAGTGCATTGCTGATTCTGCTGGTTGCGTACTGTTATGTATTCCATATTGTAGTGCTGTAATTGCTGTAATTTCTTATTGCAACGCAGCGCTTATTGCGTACTGTGGTGCATTGCATATTGTGTTGCAATGCAGTGCTCATTATATTGTGGTGCATTGCATATTGTGTTGTAATGCAGTGCTCATTATATTGTGGTGTATTGCATATTGTGTTGTAATGCAGTGCTCATTATATTGTGGTGCATTCCTTATCATGGTGCACTACTTATATCGCTTTATTGCCGATGGTGGTGTATTGCATATATTGGTAGTATTGTGCTTTATTGCCGATGGTGGCTCTTTACGTGTTGAAATTCACAGCATGTAGTGCATGATGCACTGCTTAGATAGTGGTGCATTACTTATTGTGTATTGCCTATCGTTGTGTATAACGTATGTATTGTGGTGCATCGAATATTATTATGTATTTATAATGGCAGTGCATTACTTATGTGTAGCATTATGTGTTGCATGTATGGTGTAGCAGTAGTAGGTAGGGCCTCCAAAAAATGGCTCGGGGATCCATGATGTTCTTAAGTCAGCCACCTCGTTGGGCAATTTGCCTGTTGTGGCGTTGTATTTGTATTTGTAATTATCGCAATGTAATTTCTGAGTTGGGAAGATAATTTTAATCGTAATAAAAGTCAAGTTGGCTTCGTTGAAATTACGTGAAAAACCGGGACATTTTTGCATAAAAGTCGGGATAGCGAGAAAAACAGAAGAAACCGGGACTGTCTCACACTCACTTAAGTTCACATGTTTTTTGCACATGTGAACTTAACACAAGCCAACTTGACACAAAACGTTCGCAATTTCCCGTATTTTTTCTCGAGCAAATATGGTAAGTCTGCCATATAAAATAATTGAATTACGCAAGATTTTTTTTCCCAATTTATTTTTGTGGTACCCCAGATGAAATTTTTTGGGGCCCCCCTCTGCCCTGATTCATACAATACATACAATATACAAATACAACGCCACCAGTTAGCGTTTTCAAAATACTGTGTTCGCAATTTTTTTTTTTCAATTAATTAGTATAAAAGTGTGCACTTCACACAGTCTCTCTTCCCCTCTCGCCTTCTCATAGAGAAACCACAAACCACACGTTATAACAATACATGGGATGCAACACGTGTGCTCTCCTTTCCCTCACCAGGTATTTCTAAGACGCACTTGAGCACCGAATAAGTACGTATTACATAACACAATCACAACTCCGCAGACAGACATTGTGCCTCTGGGCCAATGAAAACCCCTTACTAAAATCAGGCGATTGCCTTTGACCAATAGCAGAGGTCTTCACCAACTTGGTTTGGGAACACACGAGGCTTTTGCCAGAGAGTATTGCTGGAGGTTGATCGACCAACATGTCACGCTTGAAGATTCCATAATTTTCTCTCTCTCCTCCTAACCCCGGGTCGAGATCCCTCAATGTAGGGGACGCAAGAAACCTTGCCCTCAGATGACGGTGATGATTCAAACTATATATAATTATAGTGTGACCTTTCTTTTGTGTGTATTTTGGTGGAGTGAGAGTGTCCATGTTGAATATAAATTGTATCGAGTTTAGTGTAATGCACCGTGTCGAAATATTTTCAATGAATGAATAAAATTAAATAGTAATTCTCTAATCGGAAAGGTTATTATTATTTTCGCAATGTCCTGTTCATGATTTCCTAGTAATATATAATATGTCGTGCTACGAAACTAGTTCGTTTAAATCTCCGGCCGCGTCGTAGACATGAGGTATGAAACATGGCATTATGTAAAATATCGTAAGTTACATCACAACATATAGTGGTGCGACTTAACGCTTCCGCAACACATCCAGTCCCTGTGCAGTGTCGTTTAGTTCGAAAAAAATATATTTTTTGGAAACCCTCTTCCCCCTACCCTGGACTTATGAATTAAATATATTTTACACAAATATGTTGCGTCTATGACAATTTAATTGAGGCGCTGCTCGCCCCCTCCCTGCACGTACCAATTAAGAAACGAAAAAGCAGAGCCTGACTTTGATCTGGGGGGGGGGGGTGAACCATGAGCAAAGCGAAAATTGGGGACCCTGCGAATGATGTGAGAAGTGTTTGTTGATTTAGGCAGTAAAAATACTCTATGTGTCTAATTATTTGTCTTATTTGCTTAATTAGTCATCTTGATCACTCATCCCTCAAATTAACCACCCCGGGTTGTTATGCCTTCCTCCTCCACTCGAAAATAGCCTATGTCTCTAAAGGCACAACTTTTCATCCCTCGCCGTGCTTGCACACTTCCTTGGTCACTCCTATGCTTACACACTCTCAAGATTACTCTTTTGGTCACTCCTATGCTTACACACTCTCAAGATTACTCTTTTGGTCACTCCTATGCTTACACACTCTCTCTAGGTCACTATTTTGGTCATTCGTGGATTTGTTCATTGCTCTCTACGTCATACTTTTCGTCAATCATATTACAGCTCACTATTTTTTGGTCGCCCACATGCTCTCCACATGCTCTAGTTCACTCTTACGATCACTCACAGGCCTAGCCCCACACTCTCTAGGTCACTCACATGCTTGCAGACTCTTTGGGTCACTCTTGATCGCTTGTATGCACTCATGGTGCAGAGCCCCTTCATTATATTTGCCTACCCTCCATAAGTTCCTATGCCTATAACCAGGCTCGGATTAAGCAAAATAAGAACGTGCTTAGGGCATCAGTACAAAAAAGGCACCACAAAAAGGTATTAAATGTTTTTTTTGTTAAATGTACAAATGTTTTTCAACATCGATCATCCGATAGAAGATCCTAAAATTTTAAGAACACTTGATTGTATAGTTGAAGATCATTATCACAAGGATGGCACAAAGATAAAAAAACTAATAATATTACAAACTGGACTTCACATTATTTTGATGAGTTTTCCGATTAGCTTTTCACAATTTTCATAAAGTATGCCCAGGGCTGCCTTAATATTATCCTACGCCCACATACGAAGCGATTTTTCTGAGAGAGGCACTATTATCTAGCTAAGAATTCCTACCTACCTACCTACCTACCTATTTGCATATTTACTCTTGAAAATTGGAACCAGATCTAATTGTCACTTGACACCCCGGAGAAGTTCCCAAATGGGCCCATGAAGTAAACTAAGTTCTACAGAATAAGGACATGATTTTTGTGGGTCATTAGTGGATCAACTGTGTAGTTTGATGAGTAAAAGAAATGCTATCAGGTGTAAATTACAAACTTGAGAATGTATCTAAAAGAAAAGATACCCAATGTAACGGTGATTCATCAGAAATAAGATACCTATTGGCAGGGCGGCAACTGGATACTTGGTTAGCCGGGGCAACCACTCATTTAGGCATCCCCCTCGTAATGCTGAAGGATAGGTTAAATGGTTAAATTTGCGCCCTCTTTTGTGGTGCGTCTGGGGCACCAGATCCACCTGCTCCCCCCCCCCCCCACTATTAGCGGCCCTGCCTATTGGTAGTATTATGGCCCTTCTAACGTTTCCAAATTACATTCACCGCTTCAAAAAACGAGTAACAGATCATTACCTTTGTGGTGAAATCGGCACTCCCATTCATCACTTGACAACATGCAAATGAACCGCACATCCAAAGCACGTGACCTGTGCCCGCTGCTAAAAATGTCACTCTCTGGATCAGAGAGATTTTTAAAAACAAAATTATAGTGAATAAAGTCAAGAAAATAATTAGATGGATAGAAGACAATGAAGACTAAGTGATCCCATAGACGCCATATCAACAAATAGCGCAAGTACAAACTGCACCACCTCTCTCGCCGTTCACAAAGAAACTGATCAGCTATAAAGAAGACTGACTAATAGCACAAGAACAGTACAATGCCGTGGAAATCGAACGATTTAAATTAAGGATGAAATCGATTATGAATTTTATATCTGATTTATTATTGATTTCAATATGCAATTTAGGATTTTATATTCGAATTAAGGTTTAAATATGGAATATATAAGATATAATATATATATATATGCTTGATTTCCGATTCTATACGTAGATCGTGATATCGCTGATTTTATACTTAGATTATGATTTTATACTTAGACTAGCTATAATACCCGGCGCTACCCGGGTTTTCTTCAATGGGGCTTTTCGGATCACGTGATATCTCCCTCTTTCTTTGATGGACATACAAACCGTGTCCAAGTTCACCAATATGGCGACTTCCTGCGTGACTCATGAATAAGCAAATCTAGATTTAAAGAAACGTAGAAATGAATATATATGTTTTTCCTTTTTTAAGGGGCGCTGAGTATTCCGATGACCCCCCCCCCCCCCCATGAACTTCAGGTTATTCATCTGCCTGTTTGAGCTTCCAAAAATTCTTAGTTAAAGGTGTGGAATTTTTTCGATGTACTTTTTACGGGCCCATAATTAATTTTAAAATATCCTAACCCACATGAATTTATGCAGTTGAATATCAAAAGACAATACGGAGACATTAGTTTTCATGCTTGAGAAGATGTAAATAAAAAGTTGAAATCAATGTTATTGCATGAATATCCAACTCAAAAGTAGGTCCGGCTAATTAATTACTTCATATTTAATTTTCTGGGCTTCGTATATCTCTAAGTGAACACAATATTTCAAAAATTGAGAATTCAATACAATTTTTCAAATTATTGATGTGACAGAAAACTCCACCGAATTTCCGCATTTCTACATTAAAATCGGCAATTTTGACACTGATTTCAATGGGGATCATCCTTTGCCTGACCCTCAAAGTGATGATGATTAAGACGTCTATTCGAAACTTAGAGGAGAAATACTTTATTTCTCCTCGATGATTCGAAAAGCCTCATTACTGGAAGCATTGAAAAAGTGGCAAACCATTACAAAGGCATAAAGTATATATATATATATATATATATATATATAATATGAAATAAAAACCACGCAAATGGTTGTCCTCATAAGCAACAAGCATCGAGCATATGCTACTGGAGGGAGCATCCAGCCGCCGCGACGGTAGCGACATCAAATGCAAGGAAATCACGTGACTCGGTGAAAACACAGTTCGTGCCTGGCAATTTGCCCATAGAAATGTACGCTATACATTGTACAGTTCGATCTCTAAATATTGGGTTTTAAAGATTAAAAAAAGGATAGAGAACTCCCATCTAAATATGAAAAAAGATTGAATTATTTATTTCATTAATACTGGAGTCATTTATTTCATTAATACTGGAGTCATTTATTTCATTAATACTGGAGTCATTTATTTCATTAATACTGGAGTCATTTATTTCATTAATACTGGAGTCATTTATTTCATTAATACTGGAGTCATTTATTTCATTAATACTGGAGTCATTTATTTCATTAATACTGGAGTCATTTATTTCATTAATACTGGAGTCATTTATTTCATTAATACTGGAGTCATTTCTTTCATTAATGCTGAAAAATTTCTTTCATGAATTCTGGAATTTTCCTTCATTAATTTTCATTAATTCTGGAATTTTCTTTCATGAATTCTGGAATTTTCCTTCATTAATTTTCATTAATTCTGGAATTTTCTTTCATTAATTATAGAATTTTCCTTAATAAATTCTTGAATTTTCTTTCATTAAATATGAAATTATATCTCATTAATTCTGGAATTATCTCTTTCATTAATTATGAAATTATATCTCATTAATTCTGGAATTATCTCTTTCATTAATTTTGGAATTATCACCCTGGGCGGAGATACGGGGGGGGGGCAGCGTCAAAGGTGGAGTCGACATATATATGAATTGATATCATCATCATAGTGCCCCCTTAGCAATAATGACCGTGCCTCCCCAGACTTCCAAGTCTATCTCCGCCTATGATCATCACTTTCATCAATTCTGAAATTATTTCTTTCGTTAATTCTAGAATTTTCCTTCATTAATTTTGGAATTATCCCTTTCATCAATCTGAAATTATCTTCCATTAATGCTGGAATTATCGCTTCCATTAATGCTGGAATTATCTCTTTCATTTAATTCTGGAATTATCTCATCGATGCTGAAATTATTTCTTTCATTTATTGTTTTAAATTCCTGTGGATGATATAAGAAAATAACGGGGGATTGTGTGTGTTTTCACCGAGTCACCTGATCTTCACCTGAAAGATGTTGGGGGGGGGGGGGACATCGGTCATCGCTTTGGCAAGACGGAAGCTGTATGGCTTTGACCTATCGAGCTCGATGTTTTGACCTATAGAATTGGGTGAAGAATGCTGTTTGGTTTTTTATGCCATCATTTCCTTGCTGCCATTAGGTCATTCCAACCATTCTTTCGATGGTTTGTATTAAAAAAATCAAGGCAACCTCTTTTTCCATTTCTGTCAATTTTTTTTTAATGATCAGGGGATGATAGTAGTAGCCAAAATGCCCTGTATAATTATTATTGTATTGTATTCTCTCTTGATACCAGAAGACCTGATCACAGAAGATATTCCACAATCGATTTCATTTTTTCCAATGACGTTTTTCTTGTCGATAGATGGCATCAAAGATCACAATGTGTTAAAAACGTTAATGTTCAAGAACTGAGCCGAAAGAAATTGGCCTGCAAGGCGGTTCCAGTTTCGTACTTCCGATTTTCGACCACAGGGAGCGGCACGTTTCCTATAGATTTTACGGAGTACGGTTTTTTTTTTTTCGTTTTCTCTTGCTGTAATCCAGTGAGTCCTCCATAAGCACTAAGCAGTTCAGCCCGTACATATGTCAGCTCGTTAAAGGTTGGGTCTCTCTTGGGATGGAGGACGCTGTCATTGTTAATGTGCATCAGGTTGTTTCTTTTTCATGAAAAGGTAGTAAATTGTTTTGAATTTATTGTTTTTTCCCTTTCATTATTTTAGCCTAGAGGCTCCCGTAGTTTTAGTTGATTTATAAATCGGTAAATTCAGATTTTGAAATTTGAGGATCCACCTTGATGGGTCTCAGCCATGTTTCATAACCAAATCATTTTGTGCAAGAATGGAAAAAGTAAAGAATGACAATTCATTTTCCCCCTTTATCACAAGCACTTGCAAGAAGTATTCTGTGTTAAATTATAACATATGCTTATTGCAGTCATAAACAAGCATGTGCTGCTCCCCCTCCATCCCATGATTAGGGCTGATACCCCCCCCCCCCCGCTTTTCCCAGGTGAACCGTTTTTTGTTAGTTCCCAATATACGGTATACGATTTGGTGACTTTTTTTTGTATGAATTGAATTGTTCGGTACAACACGCAATGAGTTCTTGATTATGTGTCCCAATCGTTCAATAGTGTTAGTATGACCATCAGTTTCTGTGTCTTTGAAGGTTAAGCTCTGATTTACAGTGGAATGAGATTTCCGACTTCCAGTAATCAGAGATTACTATTGTTCTCGGTAGTATATATTTTTTCAGCACGTTCAATAGTATATTTTTGTCATGGTTCAGCACCACTTCAACGAAACATTTGTTGTGCCTCCACAAAAACCAAATCGCCTTTCACTTCCTATCGCCAGCAATCCAAGCATTCTTTTTTTGCTTCACCTGCACATATATAATTTTTCAAAATGCTGGTAAGCATGAGCCAGCTTTCTTCAAACCATGTGCCTCCACAGATAGACCTTAACAGTGTACGAGAACCCGTAAGTTGATCCTGTCAACAGACATACTGATCCCATGAAGTCAATTGACGGGGACGGGGGGGCCACACACACAACAGAAAGCATCGCTTATGTCTTTGCTCGCCACCATCTTCATGGGTGAATGGAAGTTTGGGCATTCATAATTGTTGCTACTAAGCAAGGGCGTAGCGAGGGGGGGGGGACTTGGGGGTCTGCCCCCCCCCCCGAAATGTGAGAAAATGACCGAAAAAAGGGAAAAAGATGGCCAAATCCATTGTTCTGTCACTTTGGTTCCCCCCCCCCCCCCGAACGAAATTTCTGGTTACGCCCCTGCTACTAAGCCCATCCTTCATTCAGAAATCGTTAATGCTTCTTGGCACTTCGAGTTGTAGGCAGTGTAGAAACATTCAATTGGCATGATCTGTGGTGATGCAGGAAAAGAAACAGTAATCAGAGGAATCATAAGGAAAAAGCAGCAGAAGCACCAGAGTGTAAAAAAATGAGCACAGTGACACCATCTACGTTTCAGGACTTGGAAGGATTATGTTACATATCAATGCTTTGATCAACCAAAAATTCAGTGACAAAGAGGTATACAGTGTATTGGGAATTAACCAAAAAGTGGCGACATTGACAACACTTACTGAAAATGACCATCAAAGCGCCAAGATAATCAGTTTGCGACAAAAAAATGATCATATTTGGCTCAACCCTGCTTGTGGAATCGTAGCCAATCTTACAGAATGTTAGCGAAAAAAAAGTTGGGTACATTTTTTAAGTTGTGGCAACTTTGTTTTTTCACAGAGTTTTTGAAACCCTGACTGTTAAATCGGCGTTGCTACCTTTGGCTATCTTTAATCTTTTCTTATCGTCTTAATGCACCCCTTATCTCTATCACTCTTATCTGGGTCCTTTGCCCGTCGAAGTGCGGAAAGGGTAAGATGCTCGTCGATCACTGTGAAGGTTGCCATCATGTCCCAGGTTTGATTCTGGGGAGAAGAATATATATATAACGATATTTTCTTTAACAAGCTTCATTCGCTGATGTAACCTTTATTTCTAACGCAACTCGTTAACAGTAGTAAAGTGTGTATATCGATGTGACTGGGTTGGTGTGTGTGGTGAAGTTGTTGTCCCCTGTGCTCATCACCTTTATTATCGCTCGTCTCTTCGTCTCCTGTGATACATTCTGTTCTAGTTCATTTCTTGTAATTTTTTTTCCGTGAATGGCGATCTTGGAATCCGATGAAACTACATTAAAGTCTCTGTGTGATGTCTGTGCCATTCCTACCAAAAGTAGTATGTCATCGTGTCCTGTGTGTGTGAAAAACATGCTTATGGAAAATCAACTGCTTTTGGCTCTTTGAAAATTTTTGTATTGGGGAAAATAATGTTTTTCAAGTCAACGTACTGTCCATATCTGTATTATCACCATTATAATTCCTTATTGTCACCAGTTCTATTGTTATCATGAGGTCTCATTAGGTCTCATTATCGTGTTTGTCAATCAAAATTTAGTGAGCATAGGCTGAAGCTCTGTTCGTCATCATGTTTTTTTTTGCAGTTTTTCAACTTTTTCATGGATGAGCATTCTTCAGTTAGATGAGAAAACACTTCAGTTTTTGCAGAAGTTGACTTAATACCTGCCAAAGAAATTATAGTTTTTTGATTGAAATATGCTGCTAGCGTAATTCTGAACAGTGGCCGCACCAAGAAATTCAGTTGGCCCTGTGCGATTGCACAGGTTGCACCACCCTAAGACTGCCTCTGTGCACATGGGAGAAAATGGAAGACAATCTCTGGCTATTAAGGAAGTCACCAAAGAGAATAGGGATTATACATAGACCTACTATTGCTGTTCCGGAGAAACAATGCCCAAGCTCTCACTGTTATTGTTAAGCAACAAAATTTTGAAAAATTTGAATTGTAACATTCACTTTTATGTATTGCAAAATGATCAGTGCAGTATAAACCATAAATGACGTTTGAAGGGTACCTGTAGCACCATGAATGCTGGCACAAGATGCAGACAAAGAAATATCTTGCCAAGGGGTTGGTGCACTAATCTCTTAGCGCGGAGGGGGGGGGGGAGACTTCAGCACTAATGTGATCTGCATTGGTTGTTTCCACACATCTTTGTATCTATCGCAGGCATTTATCATGCTACAGGTACTGTTCAACACTATTTATGAGCTTTTTTACTCACTAATTACTTTGCAGTGCCAAAAGTGAGTGTTGTCAAATTTTTTGAAACTTAGTTGCTATGATTAAGGCCATAAGAGCTAGGGTTTTTTTTCTCTTCATTCTCGAGGGTATATTCTGAAACACCTATATCTCGTATTTCATTCACGTTAGTTGATTTTTGCAGGCTCTGAGGCTTAGGTCTTCAAATTTTTCTCACCTGCACATAGGCAGAGATAGACCTGGAAGTCTTGGGGGGGGGGCGGGAACACGATGATGCCAATTCATATATACATTAGATCAGTCAACTCCACCTTTGACGCTGGAGGGGCAATGCCCCCCCCCTACCCTGTATCTCCACCCATGCACCTGCAGCTCGCTTGCCCAATTCATAGTTCATCTGCAACTCCCCAGTAGTTTGGTAACTGGCTTATATCTCCTAACACAGGATCTCTCCAGATCCTGGGTCATGTCTGGTCTTAAAGTAGTATAGTTTAAATAGTTTAAATTTAGTATAGTTAAACCTTATAGTATAAAAACCCTCCCCCTGGTCTTAAAGTATAGTTTGATAGGCCTAGATATTTTCCCACATGAAAAAAAAAACCACTTTTAAGCATTAACAAGCACGCAAATCAATAGCTCCAGTTCATTGCGATGCTCACTTCGAGAAACCCTGCTGAAAGGGCTCATTTATCAGCATTGTTTAAAATCAAGAATTCAATATTTCAGTTTTGAATAGGCCTACTAATTAGTGATTACTTCAATTATTATTGTTATTACAGTATAACCTTAACTTAGAGCATGCAGATAACTCGACTGGCCTGGTCACTCGATATTTATTATTGTTATAGTTGGGCAAATACTAAATCTAATGGCGAGAAACCAAGAAATGGCTAAACCCTGCTTAAGTCAGCTACAATTTGTACTTTGTTATCACAACTAATTTTATAAATTTGCTCATGTGTTGGGCAGTTAATAAATTTTCACGACAATGTGTATTTTTCAAATTTTTTTTCGTTGTTTGAAGATTCTTAGGATAGGGTCTTTTCCCGTAAAACACAACCTGCAGACCAAAAAAAAAAAAAAAAAAAAGTCACCAATAGGTGTGAAAATGATCTCGGCAGTTTTCCAACGAGTGATTATTGAGTAAGTTGGATTGAAAGTTTTAACCTGTAGAATGTTTCTTTATTTTCTCCTCCTTTCACTGAAACACATTTTCCCCTTTCCCTTGCGAAAATGCACCAAAAGTCGAAGATTCGCCATCATATTGAGGAAAGAGAAAAAGAGATTATTTTAGTTGTGGATTTTTTTTTTTCAAATACATTCTTGGTTTCAGAACAGGTTTTCGAGGCGGTTTGCTAAGTGGAGATGGAGTTATATAGGCCTATGAGTGGATATTCGTCATTACAATAGATAACAGTTTTCAAAGTATTCAATGTTTCATTTGTTTCTCTTATTAAAATAAGACTCGTTTTTTAAAGGACACGTTTTAAAACTTCTTACATTAGGGACTGTTTATATAACTTCGTTGGCAAAACTTGCGTCAGAGCCATGGGTGAACAAGCATCGCCAGTATTTGTTTTGTCATGAATTTGAGCACACCAGAATTAATTCAAAAATCAGAATTCTTTTACATGAAGCTCAAGCCGAGCACCATAGATTTGATCTTTCCTGACTCTCTCCTGAATTTAGTCATCTCTTCTTCAACTGAGCGTTTAGATTCTAACATCATTCATGAATATATGATGTTGAACGAAACATATATCTAACAAAAAAATACTAAATGAGAAATTGATCCTCAAATGTATTCCTTTAGTCAAAAAAGAATTATTGTGGGTGTAATGTAGTAGACAGATAATTATATAATGCCAAATTATCATAGGCATAAACTTTAATCTGGTTTATGAACCCAAGAACATAATATTTGCCACCATCTCGATAAGACATAAAAGTATTAGATACGAGTCCCTCCCCCCCCCCCCATAATACTTTTGATGAATTCCCAATATTTTCAATAACTTCACGCAAGGGTGTAGCGAGGGGGGGGGGGACTTGGGGGTCTGCCCCCCCCCCCGAAATGTGAGAAAATGACCGAAAAAGGGGAAAAAGATGGCCAGATCCATTGTTCTGTCACTTTGGTTCCCCCCCCCCCCCCGAACGAAATTTCTGGCTACGCCCCTGACTTCACGCCTTCGCATAATGTGCTTGATATCATTTTGAGTCTGATAACGCACTAGTCCGTTTTAAATCCTCACTCTATCAAATTATTCTAATGTATGACCTCTCAAGCAGACACACAGGGAACAAAAAGGGGAAAAGAAGGTTTTGGGTGAAAACATGTTCGAGTGAGAAACACGTGAAAAATTCTCAAGGTTACATTCTTATCTCAAATCGGCGTAAATATAGGGTGCCCGAGAAAGACTTTTATTATTCTAAAAATTAATAAAAATATGAAAAGGTGAAATGAAATGCAGTTTGCGACAAAAGAATGAAGAAATCTAACTTTTTTTAGTATCAATCGCCTGAGGTAGATGGCGCTAGTTGCAGCTGTTATAAGAAACGAATATGATGACCACACACAGGAGAAAGCATGATGTATATGGAAACAAGATCACCAGAAACCGTGCAAAGAAAGTTTCGCCTGATGTGCCATAGAAATTCACCAAGTATGCCTTCAATTTATGCATGGATGCATAAGTTTAGAGACACAGGATATGTTGAACATGTGAATTTCTTGATTTCTTACCAAGTGTCAATTACAGCATCATGTAAAAGATCACACGAAACATTACATTTTGGGCTGTCTCGTTCATGTTCGACTGAAATGCTTCTCTGATTCGCTCGACACTTTTTTTTGTCGACGGTGGGCCGTAATTTGTCACACGCTCAACATTTCTGGTGTCTTTAAACGTCTTCATCTATACATAAGTTGAAAGCATACTTGGTGGGTTTTTATGGTCCATCAGACGAAACTTTCTGTGTCCGGTTTTCTGTGTTTTCGTTTCCACTGACCACAATACACACTGCGCGGCTGGCATTTTTGTTTCTTATTGCTGCTGCTGAGCAACTATTGCCATCTGCCTCAGTCTACTAAAAAAAATTGATACTAAGAAAACTGTTAGATTTCTTCATTCTTGTGCCGCAAACTGCATTTCATTTCACCTTTTTGTATTTTTGTTATTGAATAATAAAGATCTTTCTCTGACACCCTATACTTGTCAAGCTAAAGAATGGTGTTTGTATTTCTTCCGTAGAACTTCTGATGTAATATTACATCAGTAACACTGGACAGGTTAACTTAAAAAAAATGAAAGGTTTTCTTTATTTTTTCAACAACTGCAGAGTTGCCAACTCTGTTGTCTGTAGTTTCTATGGACAGCCACAATAAACTACGGAGCTACAGGAGACGCTCTCAATACTACGGAAATCTGTTTAAAAAAATCGGATCTTTGAATTTCTTGTGGTGTTTTACTTATTTTTTATTAGTATTTTTATAAATTTGCATTGATCTTTACGTAACGATGAATTTGTATATGCATGTAGGAGAGTTTGGGAGAAGACAAACTCGAAGCGATCTGTTTAGTCCGTGGGTGAAGGCAATCTGTAAATCCATTTCTAAACCCTGCTGCTCTACCAACACCTTCTATAGCTTCTGCGCGAATCTCATGACATCATTGAAGTTGGGCATTTCACCTGGATATACTACAATAAAAAGGTAAAGGCATCGACCTGTTATATCCAATTCCTACATGTGAAATAACTTCTTCAGTGACATCACAAGCTTCGCTGGAGGCCTACTTTAGAAGGTGTTGGCTCTACTCGATGCCCAAATGCAAAAAAACCTGTTTTCCGTCAAAACTGCTCCACGATGTGGGCTAAAAATGGAATGGTTCAGCTCGCAGTGTCCAGACTCTGCTTTATTTGCATAGTGCATGGTCAAGCTCAGGGAACTTGTCTGAATGTTTCATTTAGGTGCCATAGGAGCTTTGATATGAAGAAGATGGGGGTCTAGGGTTTGTAGACGTCCGTATGTATGGCTAAAGCCTCCTAGATACTACTTCTAGGAGGCTTTGATATGGCTCACGAGAGGGCATATGTGGATTGGGATTGCATTGAATATTCATGAATTATTAAGGGACTGCAACTTTGTGATGTTGGTTTGCGAGGTGGGAGGAGGACTCGTGACCTGAGCCCTATAGGTTGCGGTGCCACTGAGGTGCTGTATTTAATGAACTTTGAATTAAAATTAAAAAAATAAGTAAATTTTTGAGTGATTATTTTTATCGTATTACGATTATAATGTCCTAGGGAGAGTACCTCCCCATAGCAAAGCTAAACATTCATCACTACTGACGAGCTTTAAGCCAATGTTGGCATGTCTGCAATTGTTTTGCTCATTCTCGAATAACATATTTTGACAACTAAGTTTTTTTTAACCATAAAACATTTAAAGTATGCATGGGAAGGTTTCAGTGGGCAGCTGTGCACACCTGTACACCAACACTGTACCAAACTACATTTTGCTGTCCGCATGTTTAGATTTCAGCAAAGAAATAACGTTACTTCAAGTTTGTGCTCTGCCGTAGCAAGCAAAGCATGGGGTTGTGTTGTAAAAGCAACCCCAAAGTAAATACCTAATGAAATTTTCTGTTTACAGCGTGCTTCAGCTTCTGATCAATTTGACTTCGATTTAATGAATAAAATTGTTGGTTTATCCGATTTATTACAATGGAGTTTGACTGTATTTAACTTTTTTCTTTCCCAGCCAGACTTTTTTTTATTCTGTCAGTAAGGCATTCAATTGGGTCCAACATGACAAACTCTTGAGCCGTTTACACGAGATTGGAATAGGGGGCAACTTGCTGAATTGGATAGAATCGTGGTTAAGAGATAGGTCGCAACGAATTATGGTGAACGGGGAATTCTCTGGTTGGACAGACGTCACAAGTGGAGTTCCTCAGGGAAGTGTCCTTGGCCCCATACTTTTTTCACTTTTTATCGACAAACTCGATCAGGGTATCGATGGGATTACTAGCAAATTCGCAGATGATGTGAAGCTAATGGGGGTAATCGGGAATGAAAGCGATAGGGAGTTGCTCCAGACCAACTTAAACAGGATTGCAGCATGGGCAAATGAATGGAGCATGACGTTTAGCGTAGATAAGTGCATGGTCGCTCATTTTGGTTCGAACAACCCACGGTTCTCTTACGAGTTAAATGGTATCACTATCCCGGATGCAACTAGGGTCACCGATTTAGGAATTCTCATTGACGAACGACTTAGGTTTTCTGAACATTGTTCAGCGGTGGTAAAAAAAACGAATAGAATGCTTGGTCTCATTTTCAAAAAGGTCTCTTCGCGTTCTGCTAAAGTCATTCTTCCGCTTTTTCGAGGCTTAGTTTGTCCTGGACTGGAGTATGCTGTAAGGTTTTGGAGACCATACCTACAGAGGGACATAGACTTGGTTGAAGGGGTGCAGAGAAGAGCTACGCGTGTCCTTATTGGCACGCAGGGCTTGAGTTATGAAGAGAGACTTCATTTTTTGAATATGTTTACATTGGATGAACGCAGGTGTCGAGGAGATATGATCGAAGTGTTCAAAATTTTCAATGGGATGGACCATGAACTTTTAGTATACCGCCAATCGACTGCTTTTACAAGGGGACACCAGTATCGATTGGTGAGGGACAATTCAAGGTTATGGTGTCGCAGGGAATTTTTCTCTAATAGGGTTGTTAATAAATGGAATAGCTTACCCCCGGAGGTAGTAAATTGTAACACAATTGACACGTTTAAAAAGAAATACGATAAACATGTTGGGGTAAATCGAGAACCTATCCATTCTTAGAATAAGACAACCATAAGTATTCATTATAGGCATTTTATAATATTTTATCATAACATAACATAACATAATTTATTTGTCCCCAGTCAATTTCAATAATGCTATACAAATTAGAGTTTACAATTAAATTACATATTTACAATATTTGACAGAAAATGCAAAGAGAAAGAAAAAAATGTTTGAAAGGACACGGTAGAAAATAGTTAATTCATAATATGGTGAAGAAAGCTGGGACAGGGAAGAGAGCAATAGCTAAAAGCTAGTAAAATGCTCTCGACCCTATGACATCTTTGCTCTTGCGATACACGTAAATCTTCTTATTTCTTTTGACCTGAAAGAAAGATAAAAAGAACGAAGTATATCGGACAAATAGGTGCAAATATATTTATTTATTAAATAAAAAATGAATTATGGCAACCCAAAGCTAATATAAGAGAATTTCATTCTACGCGTTTTTTTTTTTTTCATGTTTATATATTGTTAATAATTTGTGTCAATTGCATTTTTAATTGGGTTGCTGTATTTTTTAAATATGACATCCATATTTTTATGGGCATCTTTTTATCAGCCACCTCGTTGGGCATTTTGTCTGTTGTGGTGTTGTATTTGTACATATGTGCCTATAATTTTCTGGGCAATCAATTTAAATTTTGATTTGTTTTCATAATTTTCAATATGATCTCCCAATATAACCTCCGTTTTCCATGAAAAAGGGGGTTATTATAATGAGCATTTATTGTATATTCTTTATAGTTCTATAAAAATCTCTAAGAATCCCCCCCCCCTTAAACTATACAATTGAATTGGTGAGTAGAACTACTACTAAGAGTCCAAAATTCTCGATTCAACATAATCAAGTTTTAAGTTTCGATATAAGTACTGTGTTTTTACTAATTCAAGTTTATGACATGCCTGGAACCAATGAAGAAAGGCTGGTATAGTATAGTACTGCTGTTACACTCAGTGTTTAGATCAACATTTATCAAACCGATTTATTAAAAAAAAATAGAGGCAGAATTTTCGGACTTGTACTGTTCTTCTCACCGATTCAATTAAATCAAGGAAATTATACCATGTTATCATTAGAGTACATCACCATGACTCTGTCTTTGATCAGTTTATATTTTTCTGCAAAAGTTACGGGTATTTCAAATTAGTTGAAGTTTTTTGTTTTCTTTTCAGCGTAGTCTTGGCAATAGTGAAGAAACTGAATTGAAATTTTTGATGACATATTACTCGAAAAAAGGTTGAGGTAAAGAACAGATATGACATATTATATGCATGGTATCCCTAAAATGATGCTGTCTTGATGTTTGTTGGAACATATGTTTAAGAAAGAAACTGATAAAATTTTGTTTCAGAAAATGGATAAAGGCAGAGATTTTATTAGTTATACAAGTCCTGTACCGCCATTGAAAGTTGCTGCGATGATCAAAATTGTCACTAAACTGTGGGAGCACCAGTGCTGTCTTGAAAGTACTGTTTTTTCTGATGTGGCTGACTATGATGCCAAGTACACATTTCGTTTTAGTGGTTCCTCTGTTATGGAAAAACATGTGGTAGATAAGTTGTCTATTTTGAGATTGCCAAAACTGTTAGAACAGGAAATTGTGCGATACGTAAGGCCTATCGGCATACACTTGTTGGGTTGGTTGGATCCAAAGAACTTTCATAGCCTGGGTTTACGTAAATTAGATCACATTTGTTGGACTAGTGAAGGAACGATCAATGTGTCAGAAATGATCAGATCTGTTTTTGATTGCCATAAGGGAGATCCAACTATGTTTATGGTGATTTCGAATGCGTGTTTGGAGGATCTTGTTATGGAAGCATGGAGTAGGATGCCAGAGTATGTGAAAGATATCAGAAGCATTCATAACAATGTGTTGTGCAGTAAATACAGGTACAAGTATCATCTGGTGATGTATTGGCTTTGCTTTTGTGCGGGTAAATTGTCTCAACTGATACAAATTATAAGAAATACTGATGCTGAAGATATATATCATCATGGCCAAAGCGTGTACAAGAACATGTTTGATTTGTCGATTCAGACGGGTAATGAGCTCGCAGCTAAATACTTCTGGCGAAAACTGACTGGAGAGGAAAAGAACATTAATATGATGGAATGGATTGATGATTTGTTCTTCCGTATGAAATCGTATCATGATATATTTGATAGAAGATATACTGGGCTTCCAGGTATATTGTTTTTTTTGCTGGGTCGGATGAATGACTGTGAACAACAGAAACAAGTGTTCCAAAAATACAACAATGAGGTCCTAGAATCGCTACTTTTTGATTGGCCATGGCAGAAGTACCTTCTACAAACAATTTCTGTGATGTTTCCATTCCTGGAAGAAAGCGTCTATGTACAATTTATGAGTATTCTTGCCTCAAATATTAAGCGAGGTCGAATGGAACAGGAATTGTTCAAAGAAGTGTGGTGCGCTAGTACCTCAAACATGAAAATATACTTTGTGGAAGACATTTTGACTGGTTTGTGGTTTACTGGGAGTGTTTTTAATAACTTAATTGAAAGTGGTGATTTTGATAACTTGAAGCTGATCATGAGTTGTGCGGCAGAGGAAGAGAAGAGAAACTTCTTTTTCGCTTGCGCTGAGAGCTACGTTTTTATTTCTTCCGTTATCGACAACTTGGATATCATTGACAGTTTTCTTAAAGACATGCTACTCTCAGAGAATGACATTGTTAAGTTTAAAGCTCTGATTATAAATTACCTTGAACATCCTCGTGCAAGATATTGGTTCCATGAACTTGATAGAAAAGCAACCGAAGATTTTCTTAAATGGTGTTCTAATTCTGAAGAAATTATTCGTTTGTCAAAGAATATATTGGATTAAAAAACCAATCGATAAAGAAACCTCTGAATATTATACATGATGGCTATAACATGTATATGATGGTTATTGACTTGATGAAATTAAGTGTACATGTCACTGGGAAGTGATTTGTGGGGAAAAAAAAGATGATTGAAGTTGTAACATATTTCTGCTCAGATACATACAGGGTGCATAGGTAACGGGACGTATGGTGTTTTTCTGGCAAACCGTTGATCCTAGAGGCAAACTTGTAATTAGAAAAAGTATCCAAATAATGTGTAGTACTCAGATATGGCATTCATGTTTCAGGGGGGTTGTAGTTATTAAAATAAAAACTTTTCATGTGGAGACATCATGTGCTCTAGAACCCAATTACAAAGTGTTGTCCTGTTTCTTCTGATGGCAAAAAAAAAAGCCAACATTTCTAAGTGTAAATTATAAATAAAAAAAAACTCTAAAAATGAAGGGAAGTTTGGAAAAACAGCTTTAAATATGGGAAAACTGTCTGACCTGCCTGCATTTAATGCTGTTTTCACCCAACTTTCCTCCATTTTGCAAATTCAAATATCGCTGCAAATGTTGCACTTAGAAATGTGGGAATTTTTTTTGTTGGCATCAAAAAAGTCAAGACAGCAACTTTGTAATTGGGTTCTGGAGCACAAAGTGTCTCCACATAAAAAGTTTTTTTAAAAACCGCGTAAAAAAACATTTTTATTTATTTTATTATTTATTCAATATTGTTTGGCTGAGGCCAAATTTTATTTTAACTGTGCAACCCCTTGAAACAGGAATGACATATCTGAGTACATGTTATTTGGATACTTTTCTAATTGGAAGTATGTCTCTAGGATCAACCGTTCGCCAGTAAAATATCATACGCCTGTTACTTATGCATCCTGTATATGTGTATATCAAATTTAAAATTTAGTACAGAAAATACACATAATTACATACCAATATTAATGTGAATGTAATGTCAGTTAAATGTGAATTTTCTTAAATTTAAAAAAAAAGGTCGTGATAAGTATTTTAGTGCAAAATCTCAACTTTTTATGTCAATGGGGTAGATTTGTTGATAATTTTCAAAATGTGTCTAGGACTTCTCATCTACCCTGTGTTATTGATAGAAGTTTTTCAAACTCTTTTGAAAAGTCAAAAAACCTGAGGAGGTTCTATCATTTTGATTCTATTACTCTGTACAGATTCTTGGTGCTTCCCTCTTCAGCCGGCCATATTAATAAAACTAGCCTTAAATACCAAATTCCCATGTGCTAATTTAACGTTGTAACTACTGTGTAGTGCATGACTCGACAAATATGAAATCACCGTGGTGACCTAAAACACCTAAAATTTCTTATGTGTGATTACCAAGCTGGAGTCTGAGGAATAACAGAGTCCCTAGGCAAATAACAGAACCAGGGTCTATCTGTTTAGTAATTGAGCAAAACAAAACCCCAAAAAAAAACTTATCTTTCATTTATGTAACAGTTTAACTTTAGAAAATAGACAAGCATGCTTAGATATGTACAATTGATTACTACTTAACTCTATGTGCACGTCTTAAACATTCCTCTAGGGCAGCGGTTCTTAACCGGTGCTCCGCGGAGCCCTTGGGGCTCGTTGTGTACTCTCCATTGGCTCTGCGGAAGCTCAAGGAAAATAAAAACAAGAAGTAAAATTAAAAAAAAAACAATTATAAATATTTTTAAATAGTAAAAATAAATCACTAACTTTGATTATATAACTATATTAAAAAATTGACCTACGGGGCTCTGTCATATACTTTTTTTTTACTTGTAAGGGCTTCGCTAGTCAAAAAAGGGTGAGAACCGCTGCTCTAGGGAATTCTAGGTAAATTGGTGCATGTAGAAACATGCTTTGTGTGTGTATATATGAGTGGCCATAATAGAGGTAGAGATGCGAGGTGAGAATATTTTTTCTCCTGGATGTAAAAATTTGAGTATAATCAAGAATATTCATTTTTTTTTTATTAAATAATGAAATTTTTTACTAATTTTGTTTATATTTATGAAATACAAATTGGTTTTCATTGCCTGAAATATTTAAAACAAAGCAATTTTTGGCATAATCACCCCCAATGACAACTTTTAATTTGAAAATATTCTCTTGTGTGGTCATGATAAAAGGTTCATAACCAAAAATTTGGATTTTAGAAACCTTGATCGAAACCTTAAAAAATTATTTATTTTAAAACTAGATAAATTTTTTAAGAAATAAGTTCAAAACACACACAAACCAAAGTTGATTGATAAAGGAGAAGTTATCCTTATGAGACTTTTGGATCACATGATATTTCCCTCTTTCTTGAGGCACATACAAGGTAACTAATATGGCGACTTCCTGTGCGACTCATGAAAGAAAGAAATCTAAATCAAAGAAACAGAAATGAATCGGTTTTTTTTAAATTTTTAATGGGAGCTAGGTTTTTTTTTTTTTTTTTTGCACTTCAAGTTATCGATCCTTCAAAAAATTTGGGTTTTGCTTCAAAAAATACTTGATTAAAGCTGTGGAATTCCTTCAATGTAATTAATATGGGCCCCACATAATTAATTTCAAAACATCCTAAACTACATGGATTGATGCAATTGGATAACATAAGGCAATACGGAGACATTAATTTTCATTTTCGTGCTTGAGAAGATATAAATAAAAAGCTGAAATTAATATTATTGCATGGATATCCACCTCAAAAGGGGGTCTGGCTCATTATTTTATATTTAATTTTCTAGGCTTCGTATCTCTAAGTGAACTCAATATTTTGAAAATCAAAAATTCAATTCAATTTTGAAAATTATTGATGTGGTGGAGGACCCCACTAAATTTTCGGTATTTCTACGTTAAAATCAGCAATTTTAACATTGATCTCTATGGGGATCATCTAGTGTGTGTCCCTCAGTGATGCTGATGATGACGTCTATTCGAAAAGTCTCATATGATCACCAACTTGCCATTACTTGATTTTTTTTTTTAATTGCGCAATAAAGTGAGGTGTGCTACACATGAAACAGTTTAAATTAACAGATTATAGTGGAACCTCCCATTTTGGACATCTCACCTTATCGGGCATGTTTAAAAAAAAATCAAGTTTCAGTATATTTTACCATTCATTGACAGCTAAAAAATTCCATTCCCAAGGGTGTCTGTTATTGTCTTGTCAAAGAAAAGATATATATATGTGATCAATCTATATATGTAAAATAACATGTCCTGTGACTGACTGATTCATCATCACCAAGCCAAAACTGCTGGAGCTATAAGTATCAAATTTGGTCAGTAGTTGTGTTTCATGACTTAAAGACCACGGCCATAGTGTGCCTTTTTGGGGCTCCCAGGGCAGACATTTTCCTTGGGGGCGCCTATTCAGCTCGGGCCTAGGGGCAGTGCCCGGTTGCCCCAGTAGTTATGGCCCTGGTAAAGACTCACTAAGGTTTTATTGAAATTCGACCCCTAAGAGGGTTCAAAGTAACTTAGAGATATTATGCTGAAGCTATAGTCATGAAATTTGGTCAGAAGTTTTGTTTCATGACAAAGAATAATTAAACGCTTTTTCGCAATTTGACCCCTCTAAAATACACATAAGGGGGGTTCAAATGATAGCATTCAGTAGTTTTATTTTATGACTTAAAGGTTTTTTTGAAATTCAACTCCTAAGGGGGTCATGGGGGGTAAAACAAAATTTCTTTGTCCTGTCTCTTCAATGTGTAAGATTCATCCAAGTGTTGTACAGCATCATTGATTTTATTATCACTTAAATGCTTCTAGAACGTTTTTATTGTAAAATGGTACAGTTCATTGAAACCTCTCGATAAGGGACCATGGAACCAAAAGTTTTGTCTGTTCACAGGGAGTGCTTGTTAATATACAAATACAAAGCCACACAACAGATCAAAATGCCCAGCGAGGTGGCGGAGAAAAAGATGCCCATAACAAATATGGATATCATACATTTCTAAAATACAGCAAACCCCCAATTAAAAATGCAATTACAGAAACTAAAAATAATATATACATACATGATAAAATATTATACAATGCCCATGAAATATATTTATGGTTGATGGTTGTCTTATTCTAACTATGGATAGCTTCTCGATTTCCAACATGTTTGTGTAAGGGTGTTTACCCCAACATGTTTACATAATATGTAGTATAATGGTGGATTCACATCTACAGACACTCACCATGTTGTGTCACGCACT
This sequence comes from Pholcus phalangioides, assembly GCF_987345545.1. NCBI lineage: Eukaryota > Metazoa > Arthropoda > Arachnida > Araneae > Pholcidae > Pholcus > Pholcus phalangioides. The sequence goes on from NW_028301609.1 coordinate 7,877,133, forward strand.
GCAAACATGCTTTAACATAAAACCAATTAACGTATTCTTATCTATCACATCATGGCTATGCAGGTGCAGACACATTTTTATGTTAAAGAATATTTACTGCATCTTACACAACCCAGTGTGTGTCTGTAGGTGTGAATTCACTCAATGTATAAACATTGAGGCTGTGTTTCATAGGTTTTGAAAGTGCCCGTTAATGGGAGGTAGGCCTATCTGTTATGGAGGTTCTGAAACACAGTTTCAGAGCCACATTAGTTCCAAACACTGAAGTTCCACCCAGCTGAGTACAGTATGTCTACCAGCGTGAAATAGATCAAGTTCCAAAAAAATCTAAAACAGCATTATTTCGGATCCTTTGGTTTCTTCCAATAGTTTGAGTTGTATTGCCTATTCTCTCACTAAGATGGGTCCATGCTACTCATGATGGGATTGTTAAGTGATATATGCTGAGTTTGTGCATTATGTTAGACAGGGGCGATGTCATTAGGCAAGAAACTTGTGAGTATAACAGTTACATTGAGCAGTTTTTTTATTTCAATGTTTTTTAACTGTGATGTTATTTCAAGAAGTATGGCTAGTTACATTAAGAAAATATGCTTAATCGTGTCATTTTGTCTAGTCGTACGTGCACTCTTTCATTTCTGAATGTGGTTATCCATCTTTTTATGCAATATATTTCTATTTCAAGTTAATTCGGTTTTCTCCTCTTTTTAGCCAGGTCTTGCAAGGAACTGGAACAACATTTTCAATTGCCACCTTCACGTGTTGAGGTGGAAAAGTGACTACACATTTTCTGGATTCTCAATGTTTATCCATTATCTTTTGTGAAAAAAGAAAAACCCAACGGAATTTATAGAATGGATCAAAGTGAAGATTATATTAGTTATGTTTCTGTACCATCACTGCAATCTGCTGCAATGATGAAAATTGTCATCAAACTATGGGAGCTGGAGTGCTCTCAGGAAACCATAGATTTCACACTCATGGTCAGTGATTGTGATTCTTCTGACGAGTCAGAGTATCCTTCTGTTCATTCCGAGGGATATCGAGCTATGGAAAAAAAAGTGTTGGATAGGTTGTCTGGCTTACCACTGCCAAACCAGTTGAGGCAAGAAGCCATGCGATTTGTAATGCCTATCGGGCAACAATTGTTGGGTTGGTTGGATCCAAAGAACTTTAGCCCTGGTTTGCTTACATTAGATCGTGTTTGCTGGACCAATGAAGGTACGATAGATTCACCAGAAACGATCAGATTAAATTTTGACAGCCACAGGGAAAATAAGTCCATGTTCATAGCGGTTTCGCAAGCATGCCTAGAGGATCTTGTTGTAGATACATTTAGCAGGATGCCGGAATCCATGAAAGATGTTGACAGCGCTGAGAATGACCAAATGTGCTGGAACCACAGTTACGATTATCATCTCATAATATATTGGATTTGCTTCTGTAAAGACGAATTATCGAGATTCATGGAAATTATACGAAAGACAGACCCTTTGCATGTGTATAATCAAGATGAAAGTGTGAATATGAACATGTTTGAATTGGCAGAGTATACTGGCAATTGTCAAGCAGCAAAATACTTCTGGCATAAACTAACGAAAGAAGAGAAAAGCCTGGGTATGAGTTTGTGGATAGATGATTTGATAATAAACTCTGAATCACGTGAACATGCTTTTCATAGGAAAAATGAAGAGTATGCAGATCTGTTGTTCTATTTGCTGGGTCAGATGAATGTTTGTGAACAGAGAAAAGTATTCAAAACTTATGGTGTGAAGCTCCTAGAAACGCTTTTCTATAATTGGCCGTGGCAGAAATATCTCTTACAAACTATTTCTGCTATGTTTCCAGTCCTGGAAGAAATACAGTATGTTAATTTTATGAGCCAACTTGTCTTAAGAATCAAAAAAGATACAATGACTGAGAAGATATTCAGGGAAGTGTGGTTTGCTAGTCCTCAGAATTTTAGAATGTACTTCGTGGAAGACTTGGTGGAATTCGGAAAGGTTACGCTGAATGCCTTTGATAATTTATTTAACATTGGTGATTTTGATACCATAAAGCTAATCCTAAACTGTGCACCGAGAGAAAAGAGGAGAAAGTTCATTTTCTCATATGGACTGTTTAATATATGATTATTTATTACATGGATTATATGTTATTTATTTTCCTCAAAATTGTACATGTTCTGGCTGAACTCTACTTTGCGACCACTCTGCGAGTTGATCAAGAGTTTGCTAATCACTTTGTGAAGTGCCAAGACTTCAGGCATTGACTGTAATATAATCAACAAAAGTATACATTTCACAAAAAATTGAAATGGAATATTTCAGTAAAAGGATTGTTGAATATTATATTGTTGTTATTCTCATCCCCCCAACACCATCCCATGATGATGCATATTAAAATAACTATCTCTCAGGTTATCGCATCGAGCAGGTTATGATAATTTTGAGTGAAGGAAACGGAACAGACTTATGGGGGGCTTATCTTGTCCTTAATGTGTACGTATGGAAAGTTTTATGCATCAACGCCGATTTTTTTAGCCTGGGATTTATCAAGCCCTGATAGAGATGTGAGGTGAGAATATTCTCACGTAAAAGCGAAAACAAAAATTAAAGAATAATTGAGCATATTCATTTTTCTTTTAAATTTAATTTTTTTTACTAATTTTGTTTATATTTATGAAATACAAATTGGTTTTCATTGCCTGAAACATTTACAACAAAACAATTTTTGGCATAATCACTCCCCAAATACAACTTTTAGTTTGAGTATATTCTCAGAATATTCTCTTGGTCATGATGAGAGGTTTTAAAAGTGGTTATGAAGATTTTAGAAACCTTTAGATTAAAACCTTAAAAAGTTATTTAATAGATAAGTTTTCAGAAATTAGTTCAAAGCAAAGAGTAAAATTCAAAGTTGATTGACAAAGGAAGCTATTCTTTTACAATTACCTTCATTCTAAGAAGATACAGAATTGTTTTCTTCACTGTACGTGCACTTAAATTCTGTATCACTCGCATTTCTTTGCAAGTTGTGCGATTCAGCCATGCTGGTTTTATTTTCTTGCTTTTAAACTTTAATATTGTGGGCTAAAAACTTCAATATTCCCTGTCTTCTTGATGGGAGATGGGGGACAGAGAATATTCTCTCAAAGGACCACTATTATAAAAATTACCAGAGAATATTCTTATCGTAAAATTATAACAATTATTCTCAAATTATTTGTAGAGATTATTTATTATAATGCATGTTATTACAAATATTCTTGGGAATTCTCTCTGGAAGGACTTAAAAATATAACTTGATAATAATTCTTATTATTTTCGATAAGAATATTCCCCAGTAATTTGTAAAAGTAGTCCTTCCAGTGAATATTTTTGAGGATATGTATATTTATATTCTAAATAACAATAGGATATTCTCAAGTTATTTATAACAGTAGTCCTTCCAGAGAATATTCTCCTCGATGAGAGTATTCTCCTAAAGATTATGTGCAATTCTCAAGCTATACGTGTTCTCGAATTTTACATCTCTAAGCCCTGGTGTAGGTGCTCGTCCGAAGCGTAGATGGTGCTTGGCAGGGCCGTAACCTTGTCTGGGGCAAGCGCAGGGATGGGATTGTTGCGCCATTAGTAATTTCCTGCTACATACTGCGCCATAACGTTGATTTTCCGAGAAAATTTGGTGCTTCTGCGCCAATCGGGGTTCTCTGAAATTTCCCTCTAACTTTTGATGACGTCATTGAGTCATGCTGTAACTTAAGTTGTAGAAAACCTTTGTGTATGTTTCCGGTTTTTTTTTTTGTAGAATTCATCAAGATAACCGGTTCTGCCAAGGTTTCCTGCATTTGGGTGTCAACATAGTGCCAGTACCGTCTTAACGTTTGCGCCCACCCGGGCACCTCAAGAGAAGAGGGGCCTCAGAAAAAAGAGAAGTAATTGAATTTTTCGGGAATTTGTCTGGTAAGGCCTCAGAAAAATCACTTAGCCCGGGGGCCCACGATGCTCTTAAAAAGGCCCTGCATATAGCGCGTCCGTATTTCGGATTCCGAAAACCCACGTCGTCTCCGATTGATTAAAAAACCGAATTTCAAGCTAAAAAAAAGTTCGGATTTTAACCAATCGGAGACGACGCGGGTTTTCGGAATCTGAAACACGAACATACAAGATATTTGCACCAAAGCGGCTCAAGATTAATCTTTAAGATCTTTAATACAGCTTTGGTTTGCACCATCGAGTAGGAGGGAGTATGACGTCAGCGGTCTTCTCCTTGGCAGTGCTGAGAGAAAAAGTCAGTCTTGCCTCTGTTTTTTTTTTTATCTTCCGAAATGATGTCACACGTTGTAAATGGGGGGGGGGGAAATAATTGGAAATTCCTTTTTATAAGGAAGTTTTACAAACCCTCTGATGGTAACAAGAAAAGTTGTTTATCTTATCGTGCAGGGAAATAGCTTAGCAGCCAATACTCCTGGATAATAATTGAAGATTATAGTGACGCGCATGTGGTCAAAACTTCCTCTTTTGTTGAAGTTGCGTACGTGCGATAACAAAAAAATTCTGATAAGCAAAAAAAATATCTAAATTTTAAAGATACTTATTCCCCGATGAACTTCATCAAACGTTTCCAGAGAAGGGCCGACTTTTTTTTTGTACAAGTTGTATTCGTACATAAACATCGGTCATGGTGGAAAGACTGACATCATTACCCATGTGAAATCAAAAAAACATCAAGCAAATGTTACAAAAAGTCACGTGTTCTTCAAAAATTGACGCTTTTTTCTCCTTTCGATGATTTTGGGGTCATTCGCGCAGAATGTTTGTTCACATCGTTTCTGATCGTTCTGAACACTATTTTTTTTTAGATCACCATTGAAGTTTTGGCCTCCAATTTCATTTGTTTTTTGTATAGGGATTTTATTTCCAAGGGTTTAACTTCTCCATGCGTGTAAAATCCCTATTTTATTTGGAAAAATCCCTTTTGTGTTTATTAGGGAGTGGCCTTAGTATAAAATTGGTGATCTAGTTTAGGAGAAATTCAGTCTTTTGTTTACAACACTGAAATCTGCGTTCGTCAAAGTAATTTTAGTAGGTTTCGGCAACTTCGATTTTTCACTTCACCAATCTCAGCGCTTGAAACCTCGCCATGAAATATAGGTATCCTGTAGGTGTAGACAGAGGCAATGTCACAATATAGGATTTTTTTTTCTGCGAAATCAAATGTTAATCAAAATCTGTAACCTCGAATATCTACTTTGACAAACGCTGATTTCAGTGATGTATTGCGAACAAAAGATAATCTCTCCTGATCCAGAACAACGATACGATTTGTTGTAGGTTCAATGGACAAGTTTTCTGTAAATTTCACCGATTGTAGCTACATGCATGCTAGCATAGATATCTCTAGATGATGACTGCCCCGAAGCGTACTCGCTTCGGCAGTACATATACTAAAATTGGAACGATACAGAGAAGATTAGCATGGCCCAAGTGCGCAAGGATGACACGCAAAATCGTGAAGCGTTCCACATTTTATTGTGTTGTAAGAAAGGAGAGAAGGTTAGCACTCCCCTTGACAAGGACTGCCCCGAAGCGGTGCAACTTCGACTGTCCTCTGGAGTGTTAATTGCATGCCTTTCTGGAAACCTCTGAACTGTCTTGTTTCCCTAGGGAGCCTTGAGAATTTTTCATTCATAAACACCACCCCATCTCAGAATCATTCTCTCATATATTCCGGAATACAATGTGTAAATTCTAAATTTTGACAATTTTTACTACTGAGCTTCCGAAAAAAAAAAGGTAAGACTTCTTCCCTTTTTTCTGCTGTTAAACAATAACAGAGCGGCTATATTAATCCAAAAAAAAAAAAACCATGCTTAGAGCATCAAACGAAACGGTAGACTAGAAAAGATAGCTAGCAATTTTTTCCCCTTGAACCCCCCCCCCCCCCCTCGTTGGAGTTACCATCTGGTCTGGAGGTACCAATAGTGCGCACAAGGTGAATGTAGTTTCATTCGGCGATGCTTCCACTGTTGATGTTCCATAGTAGACTAGCATGGATATCATAGATATCTGTAGACCAGTGGTTCTCAACCTGGGGCCATATGGCCTTCTTGCGGTCCTGGGATGTTCTAAGGGGGCCACGGGAGAAAATCAGAAGCAAAGCTTTAAAAATGAAACATGGTTGAAAAATATTACTACTTTCAGAATCCGTCCCAGGGGCATCTTAACCCTTGGGTCTGTGTGGGTATGACCCGGGTCTTCATGTCTATAATGGAGGGAGGGGATATGGGATCTGGTGCTATGATTTTCATATGTAAGCTGTTATTTACAGCTAAGTATGGAGGGCCGCCAGAACAACGGTTGATATGTTGGGAGGGTCGAGTTATCTGGCAGATTCGTTGGATCGTCCCGTATTTTACACAGACCATTTTTTTACCATATAATTTGACTCCTGGAACTCCCTCTTTGGTGAGGGTAGAGGGGGCCATGAGCTGAAAAAGGGGCAAAAGCACTGAAGCTGAAAAAGCACTAGATGACGATTGCCCCGGGGCGAGGCAACATCGACTGTTGTTCGGGGTGTTAAATGCATGCCTTCCTGGGAACCTCTGAACTGTCATGCCATGATCTTTCCCTATGGAGGCTTGAGAACTTCTTCGAAATTTTAATTCATAACAAACACCTGGGATAAAACTGCTGGTCAGTCTCAGGAGACGTAGGCCACGGTGGAGAAATCCAATGACATCCGAGACCAGTAAACCACCCACACCAAGCCAACCAGCAGCAGGACCCCTTCATACAAACTTCACCCCCCCCCCCACACACACACACACACTACCCCACTTGTTGTACATGATATATCAATAGAAAGATACGGGGAACATTCGCAGGTGTAGAGACGCACATCGCCTGCAGGCCACGAGTGGGACCCATGAAAACTAGTTATACACATATAGGAACGTTCTCTCCACTTGTCAATACAAGATTCATCGAAAGACTGGTTATTTGTGGAGATGAAGATTACAAGGAAGAAAATTCATCACTGTCCCCCTTTCTATACTATTTCTCTACACTTTCTATATGCATATGGCCATCTGGTTGGCCTTAGTCATTCACGAGCTATTAGTTGATTGTTGACGCCGTCCATGTACGGTGCCTTTCAACATATATATACGCTCCAAGGTTGAAATATTCTATCTGCTTCCGTAGCTTAGATGGTAGAGCACTCGTCCGGCAAGCGTGAGACCGGGGTTCGAGTACCCGTGGGGACAGTGATGAATTTTTTTCTTTGTAATCTTCATCTCCACAAATAACCAGTCTTTCGATGAATCTTGTATAGTTATACACAGTTTATATATACTGGGGGGGGGGGCGGCTCTTCTCAACTGTTGCTATGGCGGCCAACCTCCCCCTTTTCTTTTCACAACATATCTTGTTTATTTCGTCCCACTTCATCAGCGTGCTATGGAAAGGGACATGTGAAAGCACCAGCTTACTGAAGAATCGAATTTTACAATAATAAAGCAACAAAAAACAAATGTCATTCATCAAGTAACCCCCAGAAAACTTCCCCATGGGGTCCCCAGACTCCAATTCACTGAATTTTAGTGGGGCCCACACTGGATTTATCTCGGACTACCGATGTGTTACAAGTTTTACAATGTTAAACAACAAAAATCAATGAGATTCATCCAGGGTCACCCGAAATGAAACCTGCCAACATTTCCATGGGGCCCCGACCTGGAGGCTTGTCGGACATCCCCCCCTGTGAGAGACCACGAAAATTTTTCATTTTTATCAATTTTACAGCAAATAAAATCCAGGGCCCACATCCTGTAGCGGGGACCCAATACGCAGATTTTTAGAGGGAGACTTAGACTGGATTTATCTTGGTCCTCCGCTGTTGCAAATTCTACAATGTTAAACAACGGAAAAGAATGAGCTTCATCCAGGGCCCCTAAAATGGAACCTGTAAACATGGGGGGCCCCCGACTTGGAAGCTTGTCGGTCATTCCCCGCTGCGAGTTCTATGAAAAATTTTCATTTGTATTCATTTTACTAACGAATAAAATCCAGGGTCCCCAACCAAAACTTGGGACACCAATTCGCATTCTTTTAGTGGGTGCCCAGATTGGCTTTATCTCAGGCTTTCGCTGTTGCAAATTCTACAATGTTAAATAACAGAAAAAAATGAGAGATTCATCCAGGGCCCCCAAAATGAAACGGGCTCCCTACTCGGAAGCTTGTCGAACATCCCCCTGTGAGTGCCACGGCAAATGTTCATTTGTATTCATTTTACCAACGAATAAAGTTCAGGCCCCCTCAATTACCCGTGACCGAATTTGCAATTTTTTTGGGGCCCCCAGACTGGATATATCTTGGGCTTCCGTTATCTCAAATTTTTCAATGTTAAACAGCAAAAAAAACAACGAGATCCATCGAGGGCCCCTGGAAATGAAACCTTTTAACTTCCCTATGAAGGTATACGTGCAATCCCCCGGGTACCTCCACCCTGTGTGTTGGGAGCACTGCTGATATATGTATATTATACATACCTCTCTGGATGACCCCCCCCCCCCCACAAGGGCAGAGCTGACAGGGGCCGGAACGATTCTTATCACTTTGATTTTTCACACTATAAATTAATCACAGCGAGGCCCTGGAAAGCTGGTTTAGGGGCTCTGCTGTACGACGTGGGAGCCTTTCGGTACATGCACATAAATTGGGCCGATGGGTCAAATGGGTACCGATATACGCTAGAGTCGAATGAAAACTTGACCCAAAATCGTAACCGATTTCCGTAAGGGGCCGTTCAAGTATTACGTAAGCAACTTTTTAGCCGTCAGCAAAATTTCGTCATCAGCTTTGCCCCTTTGAACCCTAGCGCATATTGGTGGGATCAGAGACGTACACGGGGGAAGGGGGGGCATAGGGGGGGGGGTGCCGTGCCCCCTCCCCGCGATCAAAAATATATTTTTTTAACGTAAAAAAATATTTTTTAATTGAAATTTCGGAAGAAAATACCTTTATGTGTGTTATTATAATCAATTTCTGTTAATTTCCATGTTATTTGAAGGCTCTGAACTCAAAATTACTCTTTAATAAATTCATAGCGACCCCCACCCTCTAAGCCATATAATGATAAATCGCAAAAAGGCCCGCGGACCAAATATGGCCTTGGGGGTTATCTGATGTGGCCTTCCCTCCTCAAACCTAATTTTGTAAAAATGAACTAAGCGGTACATTTAAAGATCGGTTAAGTGTCCCGTGGTACAATTCCAGAACATTTAAGCTGCCCGTGGAACATTTTCAGATCATTTAAATGACCCGGGACACCGTTCCAGAACACTTGAGCGATCCGTGCCATATTTAGAGATCCCTTGAGTGACGTGTGACGTAGTTTTGGAGCACTTAAGTGGCCCCCCCCCCCCAGTGCGGTTCTACATCACTCAAGTTACCCACGGCACATTCTCAGATTATTTAAGTGATCCACGGCATATAATTACGGATCACATCAAACTTCCAGTTCAGTAATTTTTTCAAGACCCAAGGAGACATGTAAAACAAAGGACCTCCACACAAGCAGATGACAGGTAAGATCGTAAAAAGTGAATTTTTCCGCACTCCACTTTATAGGAATGTGCTGCCATCTAATGTCAAATTTAAAAGCGACTCATGAGGTGATGAGGAAGTTTAAAGTAAAAAAAAAACTATATTTTTTATTTCGCTCAGTTCCTTATAAACAAAGCTCATAAACTGAACTGGAAATTCAAACTGAAAGTTCGGTTATTTTTTTCGAGCATAAGGAGACGTCCAAAACAAAGTACCTCTTAATGAGCAGACGACAGATGGTTTGTTCGGTTCCCTATAAGCTAAGCTCACAAACTGAACTGGAAGTTCGAACTGCCAGTTCAGTAATTTTTTCAGGACACAAGGAGAGACGTCCAAAACAAGTAACCCGGAGAGAAGCAGACGACAGAGATTCTCTGAGGCCTGCATCGAGCATATATTACTGGAAGGAGCATCCAGCCACCCCGACGGCATCAAATGCAAGGAAATCACGTGACTCGATTCACGTCTCTCAAAGTTCCCGCTTGGCAATCTGTCCGTAGAAATGTACAGTTTGGTCTCTATGGGGTTTTAAAGATTAAAAAAAAGATAGAGAACTCATCTAAAGGTGATAAATAATTGAATTATTTATTTCATTAATACTGGATTTTCCTTCATTATTTCTTGAATTTACTTTCATTAATTCTGGTATTATTTTCTTTATTAATTATTATTTCTTTTATTAATTATTATTTCTTTCATTAATGCTGAAATTATTTCTTTCATTAATGCTAAAATTATTTCTTTCATTGATTCTGAAATTATATCATTCCTTCATTCTGGAATTATCTTTCATTTAATCTGGAATTATCTTTCATTTAATCTGGAATTATCTTTCATTTAATCTGGAATTATCTTTCATTTAATCTGGAATTATCTTTCATTTAATCTGGAATTATCTTTCATTTAATCTGGAATTATCTTTCATTTAATCTGGAATTATCTTTCATTAATTTTGGAATTATCTTTCATTAATTTTGGAATTATCTTTCATTAATTTTGGAATTATCTCATCGATGCTGAAATTATTTCTTTCATTGATTCTGAAATTATTTCTTTCATTGATTCTGAAATTATTTCTTTCATTGATTCTGAAATTATTTCTTTCATTGATTCTGAAATTATTTCTTTCATTGATTCTGAAATTATTTCTTTCATTGATTCTGAAATTATTTCTTTCATTGATTCTGAAATTATTTCTTTCATTGATTCTGAAATTATTTCTTTCATTGATTCTGAAATTATTTCTTTCATTGATTCTGAAATTATTTCTTTCATTGATTCTGAAATTATTTCTTTCATTGATTCTGAAATTATTTCTTTCATTGATTCTGAAATTATTTCTTTCATTGATTCTGAAATTATTTCTTTCATTGATTCTGAAATTATTTCTTTCATTGATTCTGAAATTATTTCTTTCATTGATTCTGAAATTATATCATTAATTTTGGAATTATCTTTCATTAATTTTGGAATTATCTTATCGATGCTGAAATTATTTCTTTCATTGAATCTGAAATTATTTCTTTCATTGATTCTGAAATTATATCATTAATTTTGGAATTCTCTCCTTCATTAATTTTGGAATTATGTTTCATTAATTCTATTATTATCTCTTTCATTAATTCTATTATTATCTCTTTCATTAATTTTATTATTATCTCTTTCATTAATTTTATTATTATCTCTTTCATTAATTTTATTATTATCTCTTTCATTAATTTTATTATTATCTCTTTCATTAATTTTATTATTATCTCTTTCATTAGTTCTAGAATACTTTCTTTCATTAATTCTGGAATTATCTCATCGATGCTGAAATTATCTCTTTCATTTATTATTTTAAATTCCTGTGGATGCCATAAGGGGCCATTCAAGTATTACGTAAGTAGATTTTCAGCCATTTTTGACCCCCCTCCTTTGTCAGCAAAACACTGACCTCCCCCCCCCCCCCCGAAAGCAAAATTTCGTCAGCAGCTTAGAATATTTCATATCTTCAAAAAGGGGGTGGTTGTAAGCAGCCTTCAAACCCCCTCCCCCCTTGTCATCAAAAGTCAGCAAATCCGAAACCCCCCCCCCCCCCCTCGATGCTGAATAAATGGAAAATAGCGGGGGATTGTGTTTGTTTTCACCGAGTCACGTGATGTTCCGAGAAAGATGGGGGACACCGTTCTCGGCACTGCCAAGGCATAGGCGGAGATTGACTTGGAAGTCTGGGGGGGGGGGCACGATGATGATGTTGTCAATTCATATATACATTAGATTAGTCGAATCCACCTTTGCCCCCCCTCGCGCCGCTCCCCCCGCCCGTATCTCCACCCATGCTGCCAAGGCGGTGACGGGGCTAACGAGAAAGAGAGCCTCTCTTGCTGCCATCTAATCTCGAAATTTCAGGCAACTCTTGCGATGGTAAAAAAGAGTTCTTTGTTATTTTTTTAGCATAAATTTTTTTATGAGACGAAAATTTCGGTAACGAAATTCGTACATTTGCACAATAATCGATATTTTATGTAGAAAAAATAATTATTTCTTTCTACAAAAACATTCGGACAATATGGATGATCGAACAAATACGTGAAAATACGGATTATGTGGTCTTCAGATAGGGTTACCAGATTCAAAACTGAAAAAGGAGGGCGCCTGGTACGAACTTAGGCAGTGCCGTCTTAACGCATGCCTCCCCCACCCCGGGCCGTGCCCAAAGGGCCTAAAGATAAGAAGTGACTCAGAATAACGAGACGTAGTTGAATTTTTCAGGTATTGCCTCCAAAATAATCCTTGGATCGGGGGGGGGGGGAGCCCATGATGCTATTACGACGATCCTGCCTGTCAGCCACACCCTTGTAGGGGTCATGGAACTCCAGTACTTTATTCCTTTACTTCTATTAATTTACATTAATTAAACAGAAACAGCAATTCAAAAAATGATATGTTATCTAATTGCAACGTATATTTGATAAAGATACATTTATGATGTTTGATAAGAGAAGTATGACAAAAATTCATGTCTGTTCAATATGATTCGAGCCACGATGAAGTGTCAGCAGGTGGACCACGCGCTAATTATTATTAACAATTTATGAATTTTGTAAAATTAATTTAAATGCCATCCCCTCTCAATGGGTCGTGTTTGATTACGATCCGGACTATCAACGCGTTCCTGAAATAATGAAAAAAAAAAAAAAAAGAGTGTAATAGAATTCGTTTTCTTTGTGAAAAAAAAAATTCCCTTCAAGATGTACGTTCGTAACTCGAAAGTTTGTAAGTCGGGGAGCAACCACATAAATTTTTTTTTTGTATTGGGCCTCGAAATTCTCCTAGGCCCGGACCGGTCTCCGATTTTTGAATTTAAATATCTCGGGGAATAATGCAGTTAAAAACATGTAATTAGTTTGGTGGGATCAGAAGAGAAAGAGCAACAACTGTTTAATTGAAAGGAAGAGGACGGGGGGGGATCGTACAAAAATTTGAATTTTTTTATTTTGTGTACACTTTCATCTTCAAAACTCGTACAAGGTGGTCTGGTCATATTTTTAGAATTTTTCTAAATCAGAACCATACCACCACGACGAACGGTTGATGAGATAAAGTCTGTAACAACACTCCAAGGAGAAACCATTGAATCTTAGAATGGCCATAATATTACCAATAGGCAAGGCCGCAACTAGTGGGGGGGGGGGGCGGCGAGCCGGCGGGTCTGGTGTCTCGGGCGCATCACAAAAGGGGGCGCAAATTTAACTTATCCTTCAGCATTACGAGGGGTTGCCTAAATGAGTAATTTGCCCTGGCTCACCAAGTAACCAGTTGCGGCCCTGCCAATAGGCATCTTATAGGTATCTTATTTCTGATGAATCAACGTTATAGTATTGGGTATTTTTTCTTTTAGATACATTCTCAAGTTTGTAATTTACACTTGGTAGCATTTCTTTTACTTCTATAGATCAAACTACACAGTTGATCCACTAATGAAACACAAAAATCATGTCCTTATTCTGTAGAACTTGGTTTACTGCATGGGCCCATCTCGGCACTTCTCTAGGCTGTCAAGTGACAATTAGATCTGGTTCCGATTTTCAAGAGTAAATATGCAAATAGGTAGGTAGGTAGGAATTTTTAGCTAGGTAGTAGTGCCTCTCTCAGAAAAATCGTTTCGTATGTGTGTGTATGATAATGTCAAGATAGCCCTGGGCGTACTTTATGAAAATTGTGAAAAGCTAATCGGAAAACTCATCAAAATAATGTGAAGTCTAGTTTGCAATATTATTAGTTTCTCATCTTTTGTGCCATCCTTGTGATAATGATCTTCAACTATACAATCAAGTGTTCTTAAAATTTTAGAATCTTCTATCGGATGATCGATGTTGAAAAATATTGTACATTTAAAAAAAACCATTTGACATCTTTTTGGGGTGCCCCTTTTGTACTGATGCCCTAAGCACGTGCTTATTTTGCTTAATGGTTAATCCGGCCCTGGCTCCGTGCGGCTGTGAGACGTGGTACACTCGGCATGGCCCATCTTCCGTACCGGTAGCTGCGACTGAGCATGCGCTCCGCGGTTGGCCTTTTTCGTGGCGTTTCCCAACGACTTGTCTTTCTGTGTCCCACGATCGTTCTTGGCACTCTTCAGAAGTTCTTTCAGCTCTCTGATGATGTCCGCCCTAGCATCCTCCGCAACAGTACTGTTGACCATTCGTCTGTCTTTCCTCGAAGCTTTCTGGGCTGTTTCGAATTTCATAGCGTAGACGAGCACTTCTCACGTCCTTGTACTCGCCCAGACGCAGCGCGTGTTGGATGTCGGGGTCCATGGCGGAATCGACGAAGCTTTGCAAGGTCAATCCATCTCTGATGTCCGGCAGGCGATCGGAGTAAGCCAACTGTGAGAGCCTCTCGATGTCCATGGCCAATTCTTGCAATGTTTCGCCAGCCTTCTGTTATCTGGTCTTGAGCTGAAGTCGGTGGAAGTCCTTGAGGTAATTTTCTCCGAACCTCGGGTCGAGTGCGTTGGTCAGAGCTTCATAGTTGGATCGGTCCTCGGCGGCGAGCGTCTGAAGAACTTCGGCAGCTCCACCTCGGAGAGCGGCTACTAGGTGGAAGGCCTTGAGTACACACTCCCTTCCGTTCGCTGAGGCGATCATCTTGAACTGGGTCCTGTAGATTGACCGGGATGTCCTCCCATCATACGTCGAGGGCTTGATGTTAGGCCGACTGACATCAGCTATGGCTGGCAGGACCTGGTGAGCGTCCGTGGAGTTCTTGAGGGCTCTTGAATTTTCTTTTCTAGCTCTTGTATCTTCTTTGAGAGCTTCTCGTCATTCGATCCGTGACAGAGTTCATTTCCTGGGTGAGTTCCTTTTCACGGCGTCGACCATTCCATCCACTCTAGTTTCAACGGCGGCAACATCATCCTTCACAACGGCAAGGGCGGTGGCGATGTCTTGCTTAACGGCGGCGACATCATCCTTGACTTCAGCGATGGAGTTGGTGACACCCTTCTTGCCTTCAGCGATAGAAGTGTTGACAGCGGCAATGGAGGTGGTGACGTCATCCTTTACAGCAGCAATGAATAGACGTGTTGACGGCAGCCATAGATTTGTTCATCTTTTCCACAATGCCCAATTTCATCTGTGCCATCACAGACATCAGCTGGTTCAGCTGTTTTCGCATCTCGTCCATGTCCATTCTTCTCGTTTTCATGCAAGTCTTGAATTATCCCACTCCTGACACCAAATTGTTCCGGATAATTTTCCACAAGACTTCGAGATTGCAAAACAAGAAGCGGTTCGACAAACACAGATTTATTTACCGAACAGCAATTTACAACCTAATCAGAGCGCTAACAACTTTCTCGCAAAGTTCAATCACAACTGACTTTTCATCGAATCTCTCTAATCTGGAATCTCTCCTCTTGTGATCGCCTCGCTATTTATAGGTCTGGCCGAAACTTCGAGAAAAAGAATATTCCACAAATTTCTATTTCATAGTACCACGTTTGTGGGACCACTGTCGGGTGGGGGCGGAACCCTCTGGAATGTTCTTGCCAGCCCTCCGCCAGTTCTCCTCCAATAGCACGTCTCTGCGGTAAACCGAAACCGGTATCATCTGCTGTTGCCAACAGATTTCGATATTTTTGAGAGCCATAACAAATCGCGCCATCTATCATCTATAGATCGCAACAATATGAAATCCAAGGGGGCCCGAAGTTACTCTCAAACCTGGCCCCGCGTCTGATAAGGGCAGCCCTGCATGTTTTTCCTCCCACCAGTTCCCACCTAAAATTGTCGCAACCCCTAAATTTTGCAAATCGGGACAGTTGCCCTACTGCCCTCTCTAGTTTTGGCTCTGTCTTGGATACAGTTTGTATGCTCCTCAAATCTTTCAATGGTGTGACCATCGAGGAGGAATATAAGTTCTATTTCCTCCTCTAAGGGTGTGACACATGCTTCGTAAAGAGGGAGACATCATGTGATTTAAAAAAAACCTACCGATTTCATGTATTTTTTTCGAGGAAATATGGTCAGCATAAAAAAAACCGCTCTAGACGAGAAAAATTGTTATTTCGTCGTAAAAGGGGGAAGGGGGTTTGTTGTGCATAGGGGTCATTCAAGTATTACGTCAACATCGGGGGGGGGGGTTTCGATTTGCTGACTTTTCATTTTCATGACAAGAGCGAAGGAGCGAGTTGCATGATGCTTACGTCATCAACCACCCTTAATGAAAATATGAAATATTCTTAATGACATCTTACTCTTTGCGCCAAAAAACGAGAAAAATCTTTTGCTAGTTTGTGAGCACCTGAATTAACATTCCCCCAATGATAAATCCCTTACAGAGCCACTTCAGCGATCTCTAAATGTTTCACGGATCCTTCAAGTGCTCTGGAACTGTGCAACGCATCACTCAAGTGATCCGTTGATCCGTAATTATGCCACAGATCACTTACGTAATCAGGGAATGTTCCGCGGGTAACTTGAGTGATGTGTAGAAGCGCACTGCGGGGGGGCGCTTAAGTGCTCTAAAATTGTGCCACATGTCACCGGGGTCGCAGCTAGATGCTTCGTCACCTGGGACAAGCGCACATTTTGACGCCCCCTTGAAAGAATTGAGAATTCCCCCTTGAGAATGAAATTTTCGCCCCTCGGGTCTAGCGCCCGGGGCACGAGAACCGCCTGCTCCCTCCCCCTAGTTGCGGCCCTGCATGTCACTCAAGGGAAACCTTAAATGTGCCACGAAGTGTTCTGAAACTGTGTCGCGGGTTACTTAAGTGATATTTGAATGTGCCACAAGCCAATTAAATGCTCTGGAATTGTGCCACGGGTCATTTAAGAGATCTGTAAATGTGCCGCTTAGTTTATTTTTACAAAATTGGGTTTTAGGGGGGAAGCCACGTCAGATAACCTTCAGGGCTACATTTGGTCCGCGTGTCTAGGGTCTACCATATACGGCTTAAAGGCTGGGTCGCAACATTGAGAAGAAAAATATAAGATTTAACTATCTATATCTATCCCTATTTCTTCTCCAAGGGTCGCAATGAAATTCTTTTTAATAACGTGATCCTCACGTATTCCCAAGGGATCAGCATGATCCGTCCAGGGAATTTGTTAGTGTTAGTAAACATCCATGCCCGAACCGGGATCCGAACCCAGACCTGCGCAGTCAGAAGCTAGCTCCCTAACCACTGGACTGCCAGGCGGCCTTCTCTTGAGATTCTTGAACAGAAGTTTTGAGTTCTTGTCCTTGAAACAGCATTGAAATTAACAGAAATTATATATATATAAAGGTATTTTCTTTCGGAATTTTAATTTAAAAAAAAAAAATTTTCATCTGGTGGGGGGGGGGGGGGGGAAAGGGAGGTGCACGATTCCCCTATGCCCCCCCCCCCTCTCGCGTATGTTTCTGATCCGATCATTATGCGTTAGGAGGTAGCAGTGCTGACGAAATTTTGCTGCCAAGGGGGGTTCAGAGTTTCGTTGACAAGTGGGGGGGGGAGGGAAAGGTCGAAAATGGCTAAAAATTTCCTTACTTACCTTACTTAATACTTGAACGGCCCCATATCATAAAAAAAAAACAAATTTGTCCGGGGAAAAATAAGTCATATGGTCACATAGTTTGTGATACAAATGCATCGTGTTATAGAAAACCTTAGCAGCCAATACCAATGGATAATGCAAAACGAGCTTTTTAAATTGAAAAACGTGGGAGATCTTTGCTTTGTTGATTAGAGGCTTCTTCATTGTTGAGAGGTATTTATGGTTTATTCATTTTCTTTACATTATAAGTGAAATGAAAGTAAATTCTTCGGCCTATTATACTTAATATGTCATTGAAATAGGTCAATTGTTTTCTAAATAAGTAAATTTTAGATCTCCGATTCGGTAGGCTTCTTGATTACACAGCTGAACCCGCTTATAATCCAAAACATCGCTTATAACGAATTGCCGTTTTTATGAGTATCGGATATAAGGATATTATTTTTTTATTATAATTATGCTTGTTGGTTTTAGCATTTTTATGCTCGCTCAATTCAGCTGTTATTTACGTTTCCATTTCTCTTGTGTTTCATGATATTTTTCATATTTATACAAAAATTGCCACGTTTTTCAAGACAAATAAATTCAATTGGTCGACGCGTTTCGGCTCTTCAATGGAGAGCCGTCATCAGGACCTCGTGGTCAGAACTCACACGAATGAAGAGTGATGTTTACGTCTGGTCGTCCGAAGAGTTCGCCTTTGTATTTGCTGCGTCCGAGTGGTCTTTGGATGCGAATTGGGGAGCCATCTGTTGTAAAGTGTTGAAAGTTTTTTCATGACTGAGGTTAATAAAGCCTGTCCAAGCTGACGAAATAGGTGGTGTGTTTCTTCCATCATTAACGAGGAAATTCTGGCATGTTCTGATGAAGTATCCCTCGAGAAAATTCAATTCCGAATTGTGTGTTGCTTTTTTAAAAACAAATGCTTTGTCAAAATCAAAATAATGTGAATGTTGCCAACAGTGTTGGACAATAGCCGAATTATCCGTCCGTCCCTTCTCAACATGCTTTCGGTGTTCGAGAACTCGAATATTTAGATTTCTTCTAGTTTGGCCAATATATCCATTTTCACAATTCTTGCATGGGATGAAGTAGATACCAGATTCTTTGGAGGGTGAGATAGGATCTTTCAGATGGGAAAAGGTGAGTATATTTGTTGGCTGGAATATTGTATGGAAGTCAAATTTCTTGAAGATAGAAGAGATCATGAAACTTGAAGAACCGAATGGAAGAACAACGGTATTAGAAAACTGTTTTGAGTCAGCTGGGAGCAGGTTCGTGGTGCATGTCTGGGTCATTTTTCTGAGGACCTTGTTGATGATAAAAGGTGAAAAACCCCGATTAGAAGCGATGTCATGAAGGATATTGAGTTCATTCTGGAGGGAGGCTGAATCACTGCAAAGTTTTAGTGCTCGATGAACAAAAGAAGAAAATGCAGAAAGTTTCTGATTGGGAGGATGAAAGGATTTTGCATGAGGTGGCATGGAGATAGCGAATGGCTTACGGTACACAGATGTATGAAATTCAGTGTCTGTCTTTTTAATGAGCACGTCGAGAAAAGGCAGCATATTATTTTTTTCCATTTCATAGGTGAATTCAATATGTGGGTCAATAGAATTCATAAAATTGAATAACTCAGTGACATTAACATCAGTCTCATCAACTAAAGTGAATGTGTCATCAACATACCTGATCCAAAGTTTGAAGTGGTGGGTTTCCAAAAGTTTTGTTTCGAAAAAATCCATATATATGTCACAGAGGATAGGCGAGAGTGGGTTGCCCATGGCAAGACCTTCTGTGTGGCGGTAAAACTTTCCAAACACTGAAAAATAATTGTGCGATACACAAAGTTGGGTGAGTTGACATATTTCTTCGATTTCAATCGAGGAGAAGTGGAATTCTTGCAGCCGTTGTTTCAGGAAAGAAATTGCACCGCTGATGGGAATGTTAGTAAACATGGATTTGATATCGAAGGTTAAAAAACGTGGAAATTTTTGTATAAATTAAAACCAGGCAAAGTTACTCATTTTTTGTGATAAAATTTTTCATATTGTTTTCTATGCTGGCGATTTTTTTTTTTCGGCGCTCGTAATGTGTCTAACGGCCTTGGCGACTTCTGATGGAGTCGTCGGACATATTTGGCACCGAAAAAAAAAGTCGCCGAAAATCGCCAACCTGTCCCCTATACCGAAGCTGTTCCCATAGGGGAAAATTTGTCTGTGCTGTAGAATATGGGACAATATTTCTGATGCACCTGCACAATAAATTGCTTCGTCGATATGTTGCCTTGGTTCTCCCGCCTCTGCTCTATTTGCAGTTGAAGATGTCTACCTTCGCTTCATTTGTAGCTTAAACTGTCTGCTACCGTTCCATTTGTAGCTGAAGACACTCGATCTTGCTTCATTTGAAGGTGAACATGTTTACCTTGGTTTCATTCATAGCTAAAAATATAAAAATATATGCCTAGGTTTCATTTGCAGCTAAAGATCTCTATCTTGGCTCATGTGCAGCTGAAATAGCTGTCTTCGCTCAATTTGTAGCTGAAGATGTTTGCTTCTTCTCAGGCATGGACCTGGGGGAGAGGGGCAGTGAGAAAGACTGCCTTCCCCTGCCAAGATCCAAATAATATAATATGGGAAAATTTGTGTGTTCTGTAAAATATGGGACAATCAAACACAACAATCATAGGCGGAGATAGACTTGGAAATCTGGGGGGGGGGGGGGACACGATGATGATGATGTCAATTCATATATACATTTATACATTAGATCAGTCGACTCCACCTTTGATGTTGCGGGGGGGGGGCATATCTCCACCCATGACAACAATACACCCCCTCCTCTCACGTGATCCTGGATTCGCTCCTGCCAAGAGTGATACAGTCATGCTTTCAGCTGTTTTTCTTGCCAAAGAAAAAAAAAAGTTGCCAGTAAGGGGGAAAAACCCTGGCTATCAAAGCGAAAAAAAATGACAAAAACGATAACAAAACATTCTTAGACGAAATAATGGATGCAGATTTGAAAATAAAACATTTTTGGACTAAGTAAGGATTGAGATTTAGAATGTAATGTCCTAAATCAGATTCAGGATTGAAAATAATAAATTTAATTGAAATAATAAAACAACGGTCAACAAAAAAAAGCTGTCTGGGTCTCTAGGTTCAATAAAAACTATAACGCTCAGTACGCAAAAAATTAAAAATGGAGATATGAATGCATAACCGGAGAGAAATAAATCTTAAGCAAGCTATTTCAACAAGATAACTGAATGCAACATACTGTGAGAAACGAATATATATTCGTGTTATATACGAAGCAATGTGTAAATGAACAAACAAGAAATAAGCTCCAAAATTGTAATGACTCAATTAATTCAAACACTGTATGTCTCTGTGGGAGGGGGTGATAACATTTATTTCCAGATGATATGCAGTAGCAGGAAATGGCAACTAGAAGGAGATAATGCAGTCGAATCCCGTTATAACAAACTCCGAGTTGCTGAATAAATCACTTCGTTATAAAGAAATTTCTGATTTTATGAATTTTAACATTCGTTAAAAAAATTTGTTGCAGCTGAAGTTGATTCTTTGTTACTTATTACTTATTTACGTTCTAGAGAATGAACGAATGAAGTCAAGTTTAAAAAATTACTCAAAGCAAGTCAAATGAAGTAGGTATTGAATTTTTTTTTGGAACAAGTAATTTTTTAGCATATTTGAGGCAAATAATCTGTATTATTACAGTAAAACCTCGTTAAGTCGTCACTCCGGTTAAGTCATAATTTTTCTTCAGGCCCTTCCAGCTTTCATAGACAACAATGCTATTAAACTCTTGTTTACTCGTCGCTAATTTTGGTTAACTCGTCACCATGAAAAAGTTTAAGAGAGAGAAACAAGGCTATTTTTATGGCTCTCATTTGAAAAAAAAAGAAGAGTTTGTTAACAGCATTGTCATATGCTTAAAAGCAACCATAAAATCATATATACTCAAACAGGACAGTTTAGGCTGAGTAACGAAGGTTATGTTGGGGAAGTTCATTTGCCGACTAAGGTTTTTGAAACGTTGGGGACTGTGCAAGCTAAATCTCATTTCTGCATGGGCCCTACTAATTTAGGGTTTCAAATTTAAACCATCTTTGTTGAAAAAAATCAGACATTCTTTCCCAAGTTGAGGTCCTCTGTTTACTTTTCACTGCCCAGGGCCCCCACCTCACGTCAAAAGAGTTCGAGATCCTGTGTTCAAGATTACCTTGTAGTTTTATCATGAACTACTGATGAAGAATTGAAACACTAAAATTAAATTTGATGTATATGTAAAATTAATGTGCAATAGAGAGTTCTGTTATGGAGAAAAGCAAAGCTACCTATTCTAACAGTTGCTCTGTTAGAATAGGTTAGTCTAAATTAAAAATTACTAGTATAAATCAAAGTGTACCAGTATATTTTACCACAATAAGTTAAGTAATAAGAGATCAAAAGGTAAAAAATTGCTATTATTTATATTCTTTTGCAATCTATAAATGATATTAATATTGTAATTTTGATTCATACTTTAATAAATGTCATTACTTTAAATTGATATGATTTTTTTCACAAGATTGCACATTAAAACTGACGGCATTCCGCTTAAGTCGTCACTCCGTTTAATCCATCATAAATTTTCGATAACATGAGGTGACGACTTATTGAGGTTTTACTGTATTTTTACACACACACACAAGTATTTGGAATTTAAGAAGCCGAGAAAACAACAAATTCCTCTAAAGTATACGCTTGCTCAAACGTGTGCAATTTTTGAAAAAAATGCTTGAAAGATTTTGCATCCAGCACCACATGCATATTCCAAAGTCTTTACTCATATCAGTGAGCTGGTGACTGGCACATTTCGGGAATGAATATCCTGAAACCATGTAGGCCTATGTTTCTGGTAAATGCTGTGAACGAATGTCCTGCAAAGACTATTACATCTTAAAGATTGGAAAAAGTCTAGTCCTTTTTTCCATGGGATCCTATAACTGCTGTTAGATTTTGAAATTCAAACTTAGTCTGATTTTTCAAAAACGTTGAAAGAGTAGATTGAGATGTGTCGTATTTTTTATTGCCATGTATATTATTTTCATTTACTCCTCTCCAGCATAAACTTCAGAAATGGGCTTAAGTTTTTCTTCAATTGAAAATTGTTTCCTTTTGAGACTACTCTTTTTGAAATGGAACAAACATGAAACATTCCTAATGCATAGCGACTGGTCTACTGCAGATTTTTTATTTCTTTTTTTCACGCACCGTATTAGTTAGAATTTCTTTTCACAAGCCATAGAAAAACAACCCTTCTCTCCCACCAATTAAGCAAATTAATTCTTTGAAAAAATGATTCCGTAAAATCTGTTTCACATTCTGTACTGTGTTGTTGATTTTCAGAAACTTTTTTTTTTAATTCGTTATAACAGATTTTTCATTTCGTAACATCGGAATTCGCAATACATTCCTATGTAAACTTATTTAAAGACTACGTTTCTAAAACTACTAAAGTTTTCGTTACAATGAGATTTTTTTTATAACGGGACTGTAATAGCTGACAGAAAAAAAAAATAACAGAAGAAAAGGATTATACTATAGCTGTTCCTCTTCAGAAACAGTCTGATTGTAAAGTGTCGTCGACGGCGCTTTATGTGATCACATCCAGGATTCTGGGTTTCTGATAACAATAACCGAATGGTAACTATATTCGAAAAAGTCTTGTTTGCAAGTATGGTGACCATATATCTCACTTGGTTGAATGGGACATATGGTAAACTATATTGTGCAAAACGGGACAACCATTTTTCTTCCCCATATAATTGATTGCAAAAATGTTCAATCATTCTTCTTTTTTTTTTTAAATTTTAAAACGAGACCCTTTTCCCTCTTTAAGCTAAAATTTAGTGTCTGTCAATCAGCCATTGTGAGGTGTTAGAATGAAACTGTCTGATGTTTATCACAAAGTATGATATTTTTTTTAATGTACACAATACATTTCACAGACCCTTTGAGAGTCTCTCGGAAAAGAGAAATTGATCAAGAACTGAGCAGAAAGCACTTTTTTTTTTGTCATACATCTTCCTTCACTATAAGGAGGCAACCATGGCCAAAGATCATCCAATATCAAAGGTAAGGCTGACTGATCTAATGTATTTGCATAGGCCTATATATGAATTGACATCATCATTCCCCAGCAATCATCGTGTCTTCCCAGACTTTCAAGTCTATCTCCGCCTATGGAGGCAACAAGGGAAGTGTACATTATAGTTACCAAAATTGACAAGGATTTAGTGGTTTACAGTTTCTTCTATTGTTTCTTTTCCAAGTGTTCACATTTGAAATCTGACTTTTGGAAGAAATTCGGCATGACTAATTTTGATAACAGCGTAGAATTGGTGTAGCTATCTCTAGCTTCATCTCCTTATACTTTAGTTGAGGATTCGGTAAAAAGTCAGGCACATCTTGACTGCTCCTGAGTGGGACTGGAGCACATGTGAATTGCGAGTGGGAAGACCACTACAGTGGTTCGTGTGTCTACTCCATTTCAACGAACTCCCTTTCCGTCATATTTTTCAGCATATAGATGGTGCACCCACAGAGCCAAAATCTTTCTCTCGACCAATTGGATAAGAGCTTACTGAGTTTGTAAAGCTCACTGTGGGGGGAGTATGAATAATGAGATTATTTGATTCTAGAAGTCGCAACTCAATCAGTAGTAAATTGCTTATGGCGATAGACCGGAGTTGTGCTCAGTTTGTATGAATGAATGATTCTAGAAGTGCCGCTATATGGTGGTCGGCTGAAGTTGGTTTTCTGTGGTTCCCAACTTCAAGGCGCAAATGCGAGCTGATCTCCCTTTAAAAAGTCTCGCCACAGAGAGCAACAGACCCACAAACAGAACAAATGTGATTCAATCATAACACATCACTCACTTCCCTTCTGAAATATAGATGGCAGCACTAAAAAATCAAACACAACACTACATATGCACTCAGACTGTTAGGAACACACACACACAGTTACACTTCCGGCACAACTCACTAGGTAGTAAATCGCCCATAGATGGTGATAGACCTGAGTTGTGCTCGGTTTGAAAAAAAGAAATTCTAGAAGTAAAGCCAACGAGGGAAGACGTGTGGACCTGGCCACAGCGGAGGCTTACCCGAGCCAACAAGCCATCGAGGGAAAACATGGTTCAGAACCTGGCGCTTGGCTGCAGAGAACAACAAATGGCTCAAGCTCAATAGAGCTATCATAAGAGCTCATTGAAATAAATTTTATAACAGAAATATTTAAATCTGTATATGCTTTTTTCTTTTAATAATGTGTTTTTTATATTCATGTATTTTTAATGCATAATAAAGCACCTGACACCGCTCAGCCCTCTCATCTGGGGCAATGGCTAAAATTGACAATGGTCGATAGAGCCTGTGTGATACGCGATATGAAATGAAATGGTTCTAGAAGTAGCCAGTTGTTGTGCAAAGGCCAGCAGTACTGTATGTATTAGACATTGTCCAGAGGATCTGGATCGAGATCCAGATTCTAGATCCTGGTCCTCTGTCACAGTTCCACATAAAAAATAAAGTATTTTAGTGACATACTAATCATGTTTTTCTAGCAGTTCAAACTTTGCGGTATTTATTTATCCTTCAAGTTGTAATTGAACATAATGCGTTCTTTGGCCACCAAAATTTACTATTGGCTATGATCATTGATGACAGGGAACACGTTCGAGAGATATTGGGTATAGAAGAATTTTAAAAGCAATATAATCTGCCTCGAATTAAGAACTATTGAACACTCCATGCTAAGCTTAATTTCATTAGCCTAGCTAAATTGTTATTTTCTGTTACATTTTTAATTTTCTCACTTTTCTTTTCTCTTGATCCCTTGATTAACTGGCCGGACTACCGACTGGAGTTTTTTCGGCACGACAGCGCCCTTCTGAGCACTCGGCTTGCATCGCTAATGTGATAGAGCCTGGTTGTGATCGGTTTGCTCTGTTCAGTTCAGACACTTCATGCTACCTAAGACTAACTTTGAAGCTACCGATTACCTTCAGATTATTTACTGGAATGCTGGCCTGTTGTATCCTCCCCCAATGCTATGGGAAGTATGTAATGGTAATATTATATTTATCAATTCCGACACTAACGTCAGAGCCATCATAAAGTTTCCCCTGTCACACTCGGATAGTCAACCACGAGAATTATTATTAGTTAAAATTTTTCACACACACACAAAATTAGATTGTAAATAATACTTCCCAAGTTTTTTTTTTGCTAACCTGTTTGTACAAAATCATGAAGAAAGGTTGATTTGTACAACCAATGTTGATTTGTTGATTCGTTTTTCACACGAAAAATTTTGGCTGGTCAAAATCTGGTTGACATACTACCAGACTGTTTATCAACAAGGCAGGACTTGACAGATCAAAGAAAAATCTATACGCCAGCCAAATATTTTATTAGCCAAGCGCAATTTGGGAGTAGTAGCCCGGGCCAATAAGATGCTCCCTTAAAGTACCAAAGGATGTTTAGAAGTGTTGCTCGATGCTCGGTTCGTCCTCGTCAGAAACCTTCCTGATGGCGGGTTATGAAAGAAACCGTGACAATATGACCATAAAAAAAGATTGCTACAGCAGGAACTCCCTCGCCCAGGACTTAGAGTACCAACCTCTCGCTGAGTATAAAAATGCAAAATGTTGGACCCTGCCATTCGGAATCGGCAATAAATTGTACATAGCTGCCAAGTCTCCCGAATTTTTCGGGAATCTCCCGAATTTTAACTTCATCGCTCGACCTCCCGAAAAGTTCTTAAATCTCCCGAATTTTTACGAAAATCACAAAAATCCCTAATTGTCCGTAAACATTCCCTACTTCATTAAAAAAAATCCCCGCTTATGAAAACAATCCCTAAGAAATTTCTTGTGGGGCATCAAGCCTCTTTTTTTTCCCTTTCGAAATGACGTCACACGTCGTAAATGGGGAAATTCCCTTTTTAAGGAAGTTTTACAAACCCTCTGATGGTAACAAGGAAGTTGCTTGTCTTATCCTGCAGGGAAATGGCTTAGCAGCCAATAGTCCCAAGGGCGTAGCCAGAAATTTCGTTCGGGGGGGGGGACCACTTTCATTTCGGGGGAGGACCAAAGTGACAGAACAATGGATTTGGCCATCTTTTTCCCTTTTTTCGGTCATTTTCTCACATTTCGGGGGGGGGGGACCAGACCCCCAAGTCCCCCCCCCCCTGGCTACGCCCTTGAATAGTCCTGGATAATAATTGAAGATTATAGTGACGCGTATATGGTCAAAATTTCTTTTGTTGAAGTTACGTACGTGCGATATAACAAAGCATGAATACTGATAAGCAAAAACATATTTAATCAATTTTAAAGATACTTATTCCGATGAATTTCCTTTCATCAAACGTTCCAGAAGAGGGCCGACTTTCCCTTTTTGTACAAGTTGTGTTACGGACATAAACATCGGTCATGGAAAGACTGCCATCATCACTCGTGAAATGAAAAAAAAGACCATCAAGCAAGTGTCACAAAAAGTCAGTGTTCTTCAAAAATTGACGGTGTTTTCCTTCATCTTCCGATGATTTTGGGGTCATTCGCTCAGAATGTTTGTTCACAGCGTTTCTGATTGAACACAATATTTATTTTTATATTATTGAAGTTTTTGGCCTCCAATTTCACTTGTTTTTTGCGTAGGAATATTATTCCCAAGGGTTTAACTTCCATGTGTGTAAAATCCCTATTTTAATTTGACTTCAGTTTTTGAGTAGGGATTTTATTCCCTACGCTTTAACTTTTATGTTTGAAAAATCCCTATTGTATTTATTAGGGAGTGGTTTTAGCATAAAATACGGGTGTGCGCGAAAATCTCCCGAATTTTCATTTTCAAAAGTTGGCAGCTATGAATTGTAGGTCCCGGTGAAGTTAGCCCTCATGTGTGCGAAAAATGACCAGTGCGACAAAAATGACCGTGAGTGCCATATTTTTGCCCAAGCTAGTAATTACACAGAAAATTTTAGTCGCCAATACCGATTTCTTTGTCGCCATGTAAGCGTCTGGAATTTGTCAAGCCCTCAAATAAGGTTCATTACATACGTGATGTAATAAGATTGCTTTTTAAAAGCCTATTTATAAAGAGATATTCTGACCAGAATTTAAAGCCTATTTTTATTTTTTACTTCTATCCACATCAACATATGATAAAAATATGTTTATGCCAAGAGAATTTATAATATGAAATGAGCGTATTCAGGCACTTTAATAGTCATGCTAGTAAGAATATAATAATTTTTCTTTCCTGTGTGTGCACGATAAGTGGCTTAAAATTATACATTTTGTTCAGAAAAAAACAAAGAATCTCTCAGTAGTTAAATGTTCTAAATGGCATAAACAGTGATTTTGTTCTCCGAAAGCGGTAAAAAACATGGATTTTTCCCAAGGTGAAAAAACCGTGAGGAAAACATGGTAAATATCTTGCCAACCCTGACCAGAGCTCGATTTTTAAATGATACGACAGTTGTAGAAATAAATATTCTCTGGAATAATAAATTAAAACCTGGACTTTCTTGGGCGCGGTAGCCCGGCAGATAATATACTCGCCTAAGGTACCACAGGATGTTTAGAGGTGTCGCGAGTTCGATACCCGGTTCGTCCTTGTCAGAAAACTTTCCTGGCACAGGGGGTGAAACAAAAAACGGCGACTTGACCGCAGCAAAAAATTGCTATCGCAGGGAGTCCTCCATCGAGAGGTTAGTGCACCAACCTCTCGATGAGTATAAAAAACAAGCCTGCCGTTCGGAATCGGCAATAAATTGCAGGTCCCGGTCTAATTAGCCCTCGTGTGCAGAAAATGACAGTGGTGCGACAAAAACGGACTGGACTTTCTTTTGAGATAATGCAGTCATGGTCCCACAAGGGTAGGGCTTACAGGGCCCCTGGATGATTTTCATCATTTTTTGTTTTTTCCCCATTGTAAATACAGCATAAAGGGGCCCCGTAACAGATCCCAGCCTAGGGCCCCTGCTCCAGGATGGGGGGGGGGGCATGAATACAGTGGCGAAGGCAAAAAAGCTCTGGGTTTCGTCCAAAGGAAGTCTTTGGGTTCAATAAAAACGTGATTGTAGTATTAGAACTATAACGACCAGTAGCAAAAAATGAATAAAAATGGGAATATGAAATGCACAACCTGGTAAAACGAATCCTAAAATTTTCATCCGATCTCTAATAATAAATCTACATTCTTGTGTGTAGACTACTACTCTTTCATTGCTTTCTTTGCAAATTATACACACAGCTGGTGTTTTTTCCTAACTAATTATTTTCTTTTTCTTTTTAGTTGTGTTGTGACGAACTGGAAGGAATTTTATGTTATACAATGGATACAGACAGAAATTTCCTTAGTTATGCCTCGGTACCATCATTACAAGCTGCTGCAATGACCAAAATCGTTGTCAAACTGTGGGAGTTACAGTGCTCTATGGGAAAAATAGATTTCACGCTGATGGATCACCGCGGTTTTGATGAGTACGATGATTATGAAGAGGCCGAGTATACTATAGTCCGTTACCAGGGGTATCGAGATATGGAAAAAAAAGTGATGGACAAGTTGCTTGCCTTGCAACTGCCAAAAGAGCTAGAGCAAGACATCGTGCGATATGTAATGCCTATCGGCCAGCACTTGTTGGGTTGGCTGGATCCGGAGAACTTCAGCCTGGCTTTATCTACATTAGATAGCATTTGTTGGACCAGTGAAGGAACAGTTGCTGAGGCGGAAACGCTCAGATCTGTTTTTGACCGCCACAAGGAAGATCTAGAGATGTTCGTGGCGGTTTCGAAAGCGTGTCTGGAAGATCTTGTGGTGGAGGCATGGAAGAAAATGCCAGAATATGTGAAGGATGTTGACAGTGTTGAGAATGACAAATTGTGCAGGAAACACCAGTATAATTATCACCTTGTGTTGTATTGGATTTGCTTCTGTAAAGACGAATTATCGAGATTGATCGGAATCTTGAAAAAGACTGATCGTTGTAATATATATGATCAAGACCACAGTGTGCACAGGAATATGCTTGATCTGGCAGTTGAGACGGGCAATAAGTTGGCTGCAAAATACTTCTGGCAGAAGTTATCGGAAGAGGAAACAGATATTGATGAATGGATGGATAATTTGATGCCATTCCTAGATGAATACGATCGCGTGTTTGACAGAAGAACGGATGGGATCTTGGACGTTTGTGTTTTTTTGCTGGGTCGGGTGAATGGCTGTGAAGAACAAAGATTATTGTTCGAATCATATGGTGATGATTTTCTGAAAGCCATCATGCATAATTGGCCTTGGCAGAAATACCTCTTTCAAACTATTTCTGTGATGTTCCCGTTTATAGAAGGCACTGACTATACTGAGTTCATGAGCGCTCTTGTCTCAAACGTCAAGAGAGGTAGAATGACTGAGAAGATATTCAGGGAAGTATGGCGTGCCAGTCCCTCCAATTTGAAAATGTGCTTCGTAAAAGGCGTGATGGAATTCGAAGAGTTTGACTCGAGTGTCTTTGATAACTTGTTTGATATCTGCGACCTTGATACTGTAAAGCTGATCATGAACTTGGCATCCGAAAAAAAGAAGCGGAAATTCCTCTTTTCTTATGTCCAAAGTGACGTTTTTGTTCGTTGTGCTTATTATAACTCTGTTAAAATTGACAACTTCCTTAAAGAGATACTGTCCTCAAAAAATGATTTCTTAAAGTGTAAAAGACTGTATACGAAGCTGTTGTAGATCAGTTTGAGAAACGAATCGAAAAAAATGGCTATTAAAGACCCCCCCCCCCTCCTTTTGTTATGTTGTCTCGATTATCATTTTGTAATCCCTTAACGTACAAGCTTTTGGCAACAAATTGAGATCTGTATTTGACGAATCAGTGACAGGTTTGGTAACGTTGCCCTGACCTAACCGCACGTTAGAAAAAAGATCGGAAAAAGAAACAAATAGAGAAAGGGGGGGGGGAAACAATATAGCTAGATAAAAGAGAGTGCACAAAGTAACCATCATGGCGAATTCCTTAGCGGTTCATGAAAGGAACAAATCGAAATTAAAAGAAATGTAGATATATATTTTTAACCCCTTCGCTTACAAGCTATTTGCCAGAAATTTGAATGATCTCTATTTGACGAATCAGCGATAAATATTGTCATCTAACCGAATGTTAGAAAAAAGAAAAGGGGAAAAAATGTAAATAGTACGATAAGAGTGGGTTTCCCTTTTACCCTCACCCTACGTGTTCTCTTTTGCTTTTACATGTACATAATAGAAAGATACATTATATGTGGGGAAAGTATAACGGAGAAGGGAAAAAGAACACAGACCTGCCAACTCTCCGGATTTAGGCGAGAGACTAATTTTCTGTCAAAATCCGGAGATATTTTAACAAATCCGGAAATCCAAATTTTACACGAACTAACACGTCGTGACGTCAATGACTGCCGTTGTCGTTAGGGAAAACACCCATAGAGGACACTCGTAAAAAAAAAAAAGTCTTGGTGACCGCATTTAAGTAACTGGCAAAGACGTGACTTTGTTTACGTAGCGTTTATCGGCAATCATTTATCAGGGGCATGACCTTGGTTGCCGAAATTCCTGTATAATCGTTATTGTATTCCATTAACAGCCGTATGCTAAACACAAGTTTTTTCGTCAGCAGCTTTGTATTTTGAAGTTTTTTAATTGTTTCTCCTCCGATTGAATATATCATGAGAAAGAAAATTTAAAACTTTAAGCTATATAAAGTTTTTAAGAGTTCATATATCCAAGATTATCAATCTCTGATAGCATCCACGAAAGGAAACTTATGTTTTATGAACAGTATGTAGATGTGATTTCTCTATTCTGCATGGAAAGACTGACATGGAATTATATTCTGCTCGGGGGGGGGGGGGGAAGTGTGGGACTTTTTCTTTACTGATATTTAAAAAAAATTTTGTGAATTTTTTTGATCGAGTCTATGAGTGTGTGGGGGTACTCCGTTCGAGAGAATCTCCGGATTCCAAAAGTTGCCACGTCTGAGAACGTTTTCTTAGGGTAAACAACAAAGCTTCGCGATGATGAGGAGAGAGGATAGAAAACACATAGAACTGGATTGAATTCATTCCACTCTCATTTGGACGAAATATTTCGCTCATGATCGCAAAAGGGTTAAAAAAAAAGAAATTGAGCTCTGAATGTATCTTCCCTTCCGCTATTCAAATATAGCCCGTATCTTTTATGGTTTCACCACAAAAATACACTATTTTGATCCAAGGGTAACTTTCATTCAGCGAATCACAGCGCTTCTTGTCTAACGATGATTCCCATGTGCGAAATCGTACCCCATTGTTTTATAGTATTGATTATATATAGCAGGGCTTAACAAATTGAGAAAATCTAGGTGCAGTATCTATATATATAAAATTGATTTTCTATGTGTATGTATGTTCTCTATGCAAATCTACAATTTTAGATGGATCGTCGCCAAATTTTGCATATATACCAAATGGGACCCGACTTGAACGATAGGCTACTTTAAAATTTCTTCAGAGCAGGGCAAATGCTCCAAATGGGCAAAAGACTGTCGCGCAACAATGGTTTTTGGGCCTCAACAATCACTTTCCGAACGTTTACTTTGGTTACCGTGGTTCCCTGGCAATGCGTTTCAGACGTGTATATGCCTTTACAATGGTTTGCCACTTCTCTAATCCTGTTAGTATATGTATAATAGTTTATGCCTTTATAATAGTTTGCCACATTTTCAATATACTCCCAGTAATGAGGCTTTTTGAATAGACGTCATAATCATCATCCGCATGAGTTTGAGGGGTCAGGCAAAGGATGATTCTCATAGAGAAATCAATGTTAAAATTGCCGATTTTACTGTAGAAATGCGGAAATTCGGTGGTGTTTTCCGCCCCATCAATAATTTTAAAAATTGAATAGAATTCTCGATTTTTGAAATATTGAGTTCACTTAGAGATATACGAAGCCCAGAAAATTAAATATGAAGTAATTAATTAGCCGGACCTACTTTTGAGTTGGATATCCATGCAATAACATTGATTTCAACTTTTTATTTACATCTTCTCAAGCGTGAAAATTAATGTCTCCGTATTGTCTTTTAATATTTAACTGCATAAATTCATATAGTTTAGGATATTTTAAAATTAATTATGGGCCCGTAAGAAGTACATCAAAGAAATTCCACAGTTTAATTAAGCATTTTTGAAAGCTTAAACAGGCAGATGGATAACTTGAAGTTCAGGGGGGGGGGGGGGGGATCGAAATACCTAGCGCCCCTTAAAAAAAGGGTAAAAAATTCATTTCTGCGTTTCTTTAAATCTAGATTTGTTTATTTCATGAATCGCGCAGGAAGTCGCCATATTGGTTAACTTGGACACGGCTTGTATGTCCCTCAAGAAAAAGAGAGGGAGATATCATGTGATCCAAAGAAACCTCATTGAATAAAACCCGGGCAACGCCGAGTATTATAGCTAGTATACTATATTTCTTTTACCTGAGTTAGTAAACTTTTGGGAGCTTATACTATGGGGGGAGGGGTAAAGCTGACTGATCTATTGTATTTGCGTATATATGAATTGACATCATCATCATGCCCCCCAAGTCTATCTCCGCCTATGGCTTATAACAATTTTTAAGTCTCCCTGGCAACTTGAAAATTGGTATTGGTGCCTAAAATTTCCCAGAAGTGATTGCTACATTGCATAGATGCCAAGTTCCCTGAATTTTCTGGTGATCTCCCGTCCCGAATTTCTACCCCAGACTCCCGACAAATTCTTATATCTTTCTAGTCGAAGAAAACGTTTGCAATAGCACCATTTTTCTTGAGCAAAAACATTTTTGGCTCCTACGAAATTTGTCTGGTGCCTAAATTTTTCTTTGATTTGTCATGCTATGAGATATAGCGAATTCTTTCAGTACTTGACAAATCCCAGGTCCCTACTAAAAAATTGGCATTGGCGCCTAAATTTTTTTTGTATGAGTGACAATTGAAGTGTGAGGATAGCACCAAATTTCCGGAAATTATGTCAGTGTGTTTACTGACATGAAAAGTGGTCCCGGACAAATAATGCACTGTTTTGTGCAGATTTGCCAGTGAAGAAAAAAAATATGCTTGACGCCAATGAAATTTTCATGGAGGCTTGAATTTGTTCCCGATACGTCAAGCCCTGCCGTACATGTTCCGGCTGTAGACCCGAACTGCATTCATATTCTTTCATTTCATTATAGATATACTTAGGAAAGTAAGCAATAAATATTTTATTTATTCGATATCACAAACATATACATTAATATTGTAGACATTTTGTAGAAAGTATTGCCCCAATTGAACTTTTTGACACTTTTATTCACTGGGGGAGATATCTTATTGGGAAAACCGGATCGAGGCTATAATGCTTGATGAGTGGGTGTAACCAAATTCTCAATAGGATGGAAACGCCAAATAATGACTATTTACAAACAATTTTTTTTTTATCAAATTGTCTCATGCTCTCCCGGGACAATTTAGAAACTGACCGAGTCATCGAGTTTTAACAGAGATGATGTAATTAATGGGGGATAGCAGTCCGTTCAATATTGAGTAATTCAATATTTTCTTGCCTTTTTTTCAGAGTGTAATTTATATTTTGCATTTTAATATTGTGTGTGTGATTGCAGTGTGTGCAACGTTTCAGGCCATGGATTTTTTCGATTGAAGCCCGTAGCCGAACAACGGTCTATGCCGTTTTTTTTTCTTCAAACTATAGAGGGGCCGCTAATAAAAGTCATCGCTGAATTGGAGAAATACCTTTTTTGCATGGATATGCATAACAACTACATCTGTTGGTTAATGTAGAAACTTACTTTAGGA
The DNA here is from genome assembly GCF_987345545.1 of Pholcus phalangioides. NCBI lineage: Eukaryota > Metazoa > Arthropoda > Arachnida > Araneae > Pholcidae > Pholcus > Pholcus phalangioides. Next base: position 7,911,699 of record NW_028301609.1, read on the forward strand.
ATGTTTAACGGAAGCTCTATATGGAGCATTATTCAGTTAAAAAAGATTTCGCAAGAATGCAACGTAGACCGTTATTCGACCTAACTCTTCAATTTTATTGCCATGGCTGATATGACAGAAATGTGACCCAACTGCTAAAGGAGCAGAGGAAATAGCCTTTTTGGAGTTGAATTACTGCATCGAAAAATCTACAAAGGGCTTACCAAGTGATATATGCACCCCCCTCTCTCTCTCTACATACCTGGCAGTAAAATCCCGGGGCTACAGCTCGAGACCCCTCCGTCTATCGTAAGAGGCTTGAACAGAAGGGCGGATCCCCTGCGGCAAATTTCAGGAGGCAGGGGAAAACACCGTTATAAAATTATAGAAGTTTAAAAGTTATGTTTGCCCCCATCCCACAAAAGTCCTAATTACAGCCCTGGGTTGATCGTCCCGTATAATCTGGGAATTAAATACTATACATTTTTATTTTTTACACAAAGAAATCAATATGTGGAGCTTATATATCATCACTTCAGGGGTATATAATGGGGCGGGGGGAAGATAAGTAGTATCTACAAACGTGGATTTTTGCTGATCAGTTCAACTTTGTTGGGCATCACACTGACCGATTACTGCACGGTGAACCGAGGTAGCGGTGTTATGTACAGAGCGCACTGGGAGATTCAAACGCACCTTGTATGGCAAAAAAACAGAACTGAAAATGGTCCCGATTGTCACGTGGTTCGCGTCTGCGAAATACAGTTTAGTTCTAGTTCTTCCGCAAAGTTCTTTTGTGTCTCAGAGTTTTCAATATTGGAAGACGGGAGAAAATGTAGTTTGTTTTCGACTCTCATAGTCGCTTTCTTGGCTGTTGCTTCTCGTAATACTGGTTGCTGGCGAAGTTATTCATGTTGGGCAGGTCGAGTTTCTCCTTGATCCTCCTCATCCGAAGACACAGGAATACGCAGATGATGACGACGAGCAGGAAGAAGAACATGAACGATGTTGTCACGGCTGTCACTCCAGTCACCGGTAGGCACATGACTTGAGAGGACAGGTCATCTGAAATGAATACTGTAGATTAGGCCGTGATTACACACTAAAAAATCTTTATTAAAGTTCTTTTTTATAAAACTTGGAAAACGCAACCAATAAGCCGGTAGGCACATGACTAGCGTATTGGATACATTCGAGCGAATGTAATCAATAGCTTCATTGGTTCTTCCTTGCAAGTTTTGCGAAAAGATCTTTTATCAAACTTTTACAGTGTAATCCCCGGCTTTGAAGGAGAAATCGAAATACATTCTTATCGAAATGATAATTATGAGACGATTATATAATTCTGTTTTTCTTTTCGGGACGTTTCTAGCAGGAAGAAAAAGAGAATGGAACCCCATTCACAGATGTTTTTTCAGCCCCATGCTGTACTGTGAATACCCTCGGCTCCGACACTACAGAGTCCATTTTTATGCGATGGTGATTCCGAAATCGGGTTATACGACTCCAATAACATTGCCGAGTCAGAGTCAGTCAATTATTCCAACCATGGCACAAACAAATCTCAGGAATCAGAACGCCATGGCGAGTGGAAGATCGGAAAATTTCATCGGAATCTTTTTCTTATTGTCTTTCAATGTCGAATAGCCAAGTCTTCAAAATGGTCGATAGCGGGTGATGCGTCCAATATCTCTGCTCCAAAGAGTGGTTAACCGTTTCAGGTACAGGCTTCAGGCATCTCAGGATGTCTAAATCCTGTACCCTTTCACGTGTAGGATTTGATATATCTCTTCGAGATGGGAAGAGGGGATGTGTCCGGGGTCGTCAAAGGCTTTAGGCAACAAATATGGACGATATATGCTTGAAGTAACAGTGTAAAATCTCAAAAACTGGTTTCTTTGCTTGTATGCTGCAATAGTAGGGGAAAAAAGAGCGCAGTAAATTTCTCTTTCGCAATTTTTAAGGGGAAAAACAAATCTCGCGCGGGGAGAATACAGGGATACCTCAGCTTACGATTTTTGTCGGCTAACGACGACTTTTTTGCGTAATTTTTCTGCTTCAGCTAACGGATATTTTCGTTGATATAAATGGAAGCAATAAATAAAACGGCCCCGTCGTGAGCTGAATTTTAATGACAATCATCATCAGAATTAGTGTCACTCGAGTCCGATTGGCCAACACCACATATAGCAAAAGGCTTCCACGCGAAGCTCGCGACGTCACTGAAGAAGGTCATCTCACCTATAGCTATTGAATATCCTATAAGGAAAGGTAAAGATGGCGCATGCGTCGGCCTGCTATATCCTACAGCTATAGGTGAGATTATAGCCACTGGAGCCTTATTCCAGTCGCCCTTAGGTGAGATGACCTTCAGTGACGTCACGAGCTTCGTGCGGAGGCCTTCTGCTACAGATGGTGTTGGATTAACTCATGTCCACATCGGAATATTTTTCCAAATGTACCTTTACTTCTCTTTTTGAGTGTTTTTGACTTATTTCATGGAAAATGAAAGATTCAGCTAATAGAAAATGCATTGAAAAAAAAAAAAAGCAGCCTTTGTTTTCAGACCAAGCGCTTTTTCAATGCAAGACTCGGCATCAAACTGAACTGTCTGGACATTCCAGAAACTTATCTTTCCCATTCACATGTCGGCATGTACGAGACAGAAATAAGCTGACCAAAACACAAATGGATCGGGACACCTACGAACTCGACTGGGTTTTGTCTCACGACACCAACTTTAGCAGAATAAAGCTGGTGTTGGTTGTGTATATCCAGTGTGAAATGAAAAAAAATCTTCATTACACATCTTCCTGTAAAATGATCATTTATCTAATTTTGAAGCGGTTAATTGTAGCCTTCAATCAGTTTTTGTCTTCTTTTATGGCGTCCCTTTTGGTGTTTCAAAGAATTTATCTTTAAATTTTGGGCAATATCTGGAACGAACTAAATTACCTTCCACAGAAATCGCGTTTAAACTAACGAACGTGATTCCGGAACGAATTGTCTTCGGTAGCCGAGGTATCAATGCAAATATTAACACAGCTCCACGAAGAAAGGCGATTGTGTGTGGGGGCAGGGGCGTAGCCAGAAATTTCGTTCGGGGGGGGGGGACCAAAGTGACAGAACAATGGATTTGGCCATCTTTTTCCCTTTTTTCGGTCATTTTCTCACATTTCGGGGGGGGGGGGGACCAGACCCCCAAGTCCCCCCCCCTCGCTACGCCCTTGTGTGGGGGGATAACTTCCGTTTATAGGGTTCACAATGAAACTTCGCCGATGAAGAGAAAAGAGGTAAAGAAAACATGGGGAGTGTGTGTTGGAATGAGTTCTTTCCATTTGTGTTGGTGCTCCTAATATCGTTAGAGGGGTTTAAATCGAGGAGACATTTTTACGTTATAAAGTCAGGAAATATAATTATAATTATCAGGATAATTGTTATTAATTATAATTATCAGGATAATTGTTATTAATTATAATTATCAGGATAATTGTTATTAATTATAATTATCAGGATAATTGTTATTAATTATAATTATCAGGATAATTGTTACTATAATTATAATTATCAGGAAAGCGATTTACCCGATTTGAAACTTCCTGGTCCATTGGCATCTGGCGTCTCTTGCATGACTTGAAGTGCTTGGAAGAGGCTTACGTTTTGGGACACTGATGGATCGTCGAAATCTTGCAGTTGCGAATCTACCGACCTCTTCGTCAGACTCTTCCAGTGACATCTTTGAGCCTTGAATGTGAAAAACATAGAAACATACCAGAAAAATTCCAATTAACAACTACATATATCCGTATACAGTATTGTGTGTTTTATTCCGTACATTACGTGTTGACGTCCGTATATTATGATAAAAGTCTAAGAGCATGTTTACTTACGGGACAAGTTCCGTGGCACATGTGCACGTCACACTCAAGGTAAAGCGCAGGACTACTCGTGAAGCGGAACGCTTTGAAGTACGCGTACAATATCACGTGCTGGGCACCGTTGTTGTTCCTAACTCCTCGGAAGGGACTCATCAGTTGGTCTTTCAAGATGCATCTGGAATCGAACGGAAATGATACATTTCTCAAGTGTTAAACTGCATAATAACAACGGTTTTGGAAATTTTCTGTTTTTTTTAATATTAAAGAGAATGTTATAGTGTTGCACATTCCATGATATCCATTCTCTCATTACCAGTTCCGTCTTTTAGGAGATAAATGTGCGCACCTGAACACGCGCACTACTTAAATACAGAGTTTGGTTCCACAATAATCAATTTCGTCACAGTCACCTCTTCGTAGGTACAATGGTAGTGAATTGCCTGCGTTACGAAAAGACAAGGGCTATGTGAGCTTTGTTCTACCTAGAGGATTGTAGAGGGCGTTGTATTACCTCAAATGGCATCAAATTAGAGCCACAGACATTTCAAATGGTACATTGACCATTTAACGGATAAAAAAAA